>NW_027187234.1:945564-1000103 GCF_028583685.1 Petaurus breviceps papuanus
CTTTTTTTTTTTTATCAAATGCTTTATTAACTTCTAGTTTACATCATTCATTTCCACAAGATTTTGAGTTACAAATTTTCTCCCCGTTTTTCCCCTACCCACCACCCCAAAAATAGTGATCCCACTGGATCCTCCTCCAATCTGCTCTCTCCCATATCTTCTCCCATACCCCCTCCAACTTTCCAGTAGGGCATGGTGGATCTCTATGCCCCAGTGCCTGTATATCTTATTTCCCAGTTACATGTAAAATAATATTAATAATGGTATATATATATTTTAAACATTTGGTTTTAAAACTTTGAATTCCAGATTCATTTCCTTCCTCCCTTGTCACCCACACTTACTGGGAAGATAATTCAAAACAGGTTGTACATATGTAGCTATGCAAAACATTTACATAGTAGATATATTATAAAAGACTGACTATATTTCCCTCCCTCCTATCCCACCTCCCACTTGTTCTATTCTCTATTTTGTCCCTTTTCAAAAGTGGGTGCTTTCAATTTCCCTCCCCCCCAGTCTGCCCTCCCTTCCATCATCCCCCCTCTCATCCCCTTCTCCCCTATTCTCCTGTAGGGTGAGATACCCTATTTAGTGTGTATGTCATTCCCTCCCTAAGCCAAATTCATTGAGAATAAGGTTGACCCATTCCCTTTTGCCTTCCTGTTCTTCCCCTCCATTGTAACTATTTTCCCCTTACCTCTTTTATATGAGATAATTTACCCCATTCTGTCTCTCCTCATCTCCTCTCATTATATTCTTCTCTGACCTCTTAATTTCACGTTTTAAGTATCATCCCTTCCCATTAAACTGGTCCTATGCCCTCTGTCTATATATACCTGTAGACATATATACACACATTCACATATGTATTCATACGCCCACATACTCTCCTCTATAGACATATATATGTATGTGTGTGTGGATATATATATACCCACACACATTTCAATTCCCTTCAATTATTCTCATACTGAGAAAAGTTTCATCAGTTACAATTATCGTTTATCCATGTAAGAATGTAAATAGTTCAACTCTGATAAGTTCCTTATGATTTCTTTTCCCTGTTTACCTTCTCATGCTTCTCTTGCTTCTTGTATCTGAATGTCAAATTTTCTATTCAACTCTGGCTTTTTCATCAAGAATGCTTGAAAGTCGTCTATTCCACCAAATGACCATATTTTCCTCTGAAACATGATACTCAGTTTTGCTGGGTAGGTGATTCTTGGTTTTAATCCCAGCTCCTTTGCCCTCTGGAATATCACATTCCAAGCTCTTTGATCCCTTAGTGTAGAAGCTAGCTGCCAGATCCTGTGTTATCCTGATTGTGTTTCCACAATATTAAAATTGTTTCTTCCTGGCTGCTTGTAATATTTTCTCCTAGATCTGGGAATCCTTGAACCTTGCTATACTATTCCTAGGAGTTTTCTTTTTGGGATCTTTTTCAGGAGGTGATCAGTGGATTCTTTCAACCTCCATTTTTCCCTTTGGTTCTAAAACATCAGGGCAATTTTAAGGATGATTTCTAGATTCTTTTTTTGATGATGGCTTTCAGGTAGTCCAATAATTTTAAAATTATCTCTCCTGGGTCTATTTTCCAGGTCAGTGGTTTTGCAATGAGATATGTCACATTGCCTTCTATTTTTTCATTTGTTTAGATCTGTTTAATAGTATCTTGATTTCTTATGAAGTCATCAGCTACCATTTGCTCCAATCTAATCCTGAAGGAATGATTCTCTTCAGTGAGCTTTCAAGATGCTTTTTCCATCTGGCAAATTTGGCTTTTTAAGGCATTCTTCTTCTCATTGCCTTTGTGAGCCTCTTTTGCAATTTGAGTTAGTTTATTTTTCAGGTGTTATTTTCTTCAGTCAGGTTGTTGACACATTTCATAATTTTCTTGCATCATTCTCATTTCTCTTCCCACTTTTTCCTCCACTTCTCTTATTTGGTTTTCAAAATCCTTTTTAAGCTCTGCCAAGGTCTGTAACCAGCTTGTATTTTTCTTGGAAGCTTTTGGTGCAGGAGTTCTGACTTCACTGTCTTCCTCCCATTCCATGCTTTGATCCTTTTTGTCCCCAAAATACGAGTGTAAATTTGGGTGCTCTGTTTGTTTTGCTTCCTTTGCCTGCTCATGTTGCCACTCAATTACTTGACTTTTGGGCTTTTTGCCACAGTAGGACTCTGCTACCAGACAAGGGAGCTTCATCCCAAATGCTGGGGTTTTCTCAGCTGCCAAAGGTATTAATTGGGTGCCCTCTCTGAAGCCTCCACTCACTCTGGCAAGCTCGTTGCATACCCCAGGGCCTCTACCCTAGACTGCAATCCAGATCCAAGCAGGTTAAAGCCAGAATGATTATTCCTCAGACTGGTCTCTTGGTCCCCCTACAGTCTGCAGGCCAGGAGCTAAAGCTGCCATGTGGCGGTGGCTGTGTCGCAGCCCTTGGCGACTTCTCCCTCCAGGGGATAAAGGCCCACTGCACTCCCAACTACTGGATCCCAAAGTCCACACTGCTCTGACCTCTCACTTTGTCCTTAGCATCTATGGGTTGATAATTCTGGAAACCGCCGCAGCTGCTGGTGATCTGAAGTCCCTCCAGCCCAGCTGGTCCAGCCGCCCTGGGACTAAAACCTCTGGTTTGTGCAGGGCTGGGGTCGGCTCCCAGAGTGCTGTGCTGGCTGCTTTCTGCCGGCCTACTGGGCTGTCCTCAGCGGGAGGTTAGCTTCTCTGTGTCATTTTGTGGGTTCTGTAGTTCCAAAGTTTGTTCAGAGTCACCTTTTATGTGAATTGGAAGTGGTGGGAGCTGGAGCCCCATGGAAGTCCTGTTTCTACTCTGCCATCTTGACTCTGCCCCCCAAGAAATACAAATCAAAACAAGTCTGAAGTATCACCTTATACCTATCAGACTGGCTAATATGACAGAAAAGAAAAATGATAAATTTTTGGAATTTGGGAAATTTGGGAAAATTGAAACATTAAAGCATTGTTGGCGAAGTTGTGAACTGATACAACCATTTTGGAGAGCAATTTTGGAACTATGCCCAAAGGACTACAAAATTATGCATACCCTTTGATCCAGCAATACCACTCCTTGGTCTATATCCCAAAGAGATCACAAAAAAGGGGAAGGAACCTATTTATACAAAAATATTTATAGTAGCTCTCTTTGTGGTGGCAAAAAATTGGATATTGAGGGTTTGACCATCAATTGGGGAATGGCTGAACAAGTTGTCATATATGAATATAATGGAATACTATTATACTATAAGAAATGATGAGCATGGGGCAGCTTGGTGGCGCAGTGAATAGAGCACCAGTCCTGGAAGTCAGGAGGACCTGAGTTCAAATCTGGCTTCAGACACTTAACACTTACTAACTGTGTGATCTTGGGCAAGTAATTTACCCCAATTGCCCTGCCTTCCCCCCCCTCCAAAAAGACAATTAAAAAAGAGAAATGATGAGCAGGCAGATTTCAGGAAAACCTGGAAAGGCTTATATGAACTGAAGTGGAGTGACTAACTTTGATAGACTTAACTCTTCCCAGCAATGCAATGATCTAAGATAATTCTGAAAGACTCATGATGGAAAATGCTATCTGCATCCAAAGAAAGAATTACGGAGTCTCAATAAAGATTGAAGCATACCATTTTTCACCTTAATTTTTTCATGATTTTTTCTTTTGGTATGTTTCTTCTTTCCCAACATGACTAATATGGAAATATGTTTTACATGATTGCACATATATAACTTATATAAAATTGCTTACCATTTTAGGGAGGGAAATGTTGAGGGAGGGAGGAAGAAAATTTGGAACTCAAAAATTTTTAAAAAATGAATGTAAAAAATTGTCATTGCATGTAATTAGGAAAACTAGAATATATAAAAATAAACTCTTGGCTAAACCTACACAGTTTAAGAATAGAAATGAGGTTTTTGGACACACCTCCCTCAAATTTACTCCCCAAACTGTGTATCTTCAGTTGAATATCAATAAATCAACAATCATTTATTAATTACTTATTCTGTGTCAGGCACTGGGAAACAAATACAAAATTATCTTTATTCAGTAAGAAATTTTATGTTTTGAAAACAGTTTTTGATGGCACTTTTAAAATGTGTGGTAAACTCATTTTCTATGAATTCAATGAAAAACAGATCTCTTTCAACTTTAGACTCTCTACTTTGGGTAACTTGGTCATGCTTGAATTAATAGCATTTTATGTTTCCCTAGCACTTTAAGATTTACAAAGTACTCTCCCCAGTGAGCCATGTAGGACATATATTATTTCTGTTTTACTGCTAAGGAAACTGATGCTCAAAAGAGTTAAATGACTTGCCCCAGGTCACAAGGATAGTAAATATCAATGCAGAACCTTGGATCTAGGTTCTGTGATTCCAAGTATAGTGTTTTCCCCTACCATGTTAGACCTCTGGCTTTGAAAAAAAATTTGCTTCAAATAGATTTCTTTGAGGTTGAGAGTGGTGTATTGGATAATGAACCAGCCTTGGGAGTAAGAAAAAGACTTGGGTTCAAGTCTCCTTTTTAATGCCTACTGGCTACATGAACCTAGACAAAAATATTTAATCTCTCATTGACCCAGGAACTCTCCACCACCAAGTTGTATAATAGTTGTAAATCTTTATAAGTTAAGATTTCCTCTAAGGGAGGAAGGGAGCTTATACCAGTAAAATCACAAATCCAGACCTAAAAAAAAAAAAAGATTTCAGGGGTACAGTTTCGAAACATCAAAAATTCAAGCTTTTTAGAAACAAAAGCACAGATTGTGGATTTGGAAGCGATCTCATGTAGTTTCATCCATATTTTCTATAATTCCTGGTATGTGACCCATGATTCCCCTATAATACAACAGTTTCCGTTGTTAGTTCTGTGGGTAGAAATTTGCATAGAACAACCAACATGTTCATTACTAACAAGTCTGCTCTGATTAGTAAAACATATACTTTACTTTGTAAAGGGGGCAGCTAGGTGTCTCAGTGAATAGAGTGCTGGGCCTGGAGTCAGGAAGACTCATCTTCCTCAGTTCATATCTGACATCAGACACTTACTAGCTGTATGACCCTGGGAAAGTTACTTAACCCTGTTTGCCTCTGTTTCCTTATCTGTAAAATGAGCTGGAGAAGGAAATGGCAAACCACTCCAGTATCTTTGTCAAGAAAACCCCAAACAGGGTCACAAAGAGTCGAACATGACTGAACAACAACAAATTTACTTTGTACCAACTCAATCTCTATAAACCTCAATTTCCTTATATGTAAAAGGGAGCTGGATTAGACAATCACCAAAGAAGGTGCTTTTCACCTCTAAATCAATGAACTATGTTAATTAAACATTGGTTCAATTTACAATTTTTGTTTTAAAGGACTAAAATTTTCTTAATGATATTCTGATTCTAGGGGCAGCTAGGTGGCGTAGCAAATAGAGCACCAGCCCTGAAGTCAGGAAGACCTGAGTTCAAATTTAACCTCAGACACTTGACAATTACTAGCTGTGTGACCTTAGGCAAGTCACTTAATACCAATTGCCTTGCCTTTCTCCCTCAAAAAATAATAATAATAAAAATGATATACTGATTCTTATTTTCCTAGTCACTCCAAATTCTGAGATTTTTTTGGTTTTGTTTTTTTACTATATGGGGACAACAAATGCATTAGTACTCAGACCACACTTCAAACCCTGATTCTCTCCCCACAAAGTCCCATGTCTGGTACATGTTCCTTGCCTTCTAACCCTGCCCCCTACACACATATACACACATACACATATACACAATATGCACACACACGTACACATGCACACATCCACACACACACACATATATATATACACATATATATATACACAGATACATATTCACATCCACAATACATTTATACACATACCTACATACATATACAATACACACAGATATATACACACATATACATGTATACACATATACACGGAGACATATACATAACATAATAAACATACACACACAGCATTCTCACAAGGCAACAATGGTGAAAGGAGGCACAGAAGGCTGTCTTATCAGATTGTGCTGCATGCAGCTTTATTGGCCTTGTTGGCTTTTTCCATTCCAGTGTGCAAAAATTTGATTGGCTTTTCCTATAGCATCTTTTGGCTGAACTTTTTTTTTTTTTTAGATTCCTCTCAGTGTGGCAGAGTTTATTTGGATGATAACTCAGGATGCATTCTGGGTGTGTTCCCCCAGTCATGGTCACATGGCTGTCTTGAGCCACTGTGGTCCCTCCTTGCCTACTTTCCCAACTTCCCTCCCGTTGCATTTTTTGAAGTAAAATTATATTTGACCTGGTTCTAATCCCAGTCTGTTTGATTTTCCTTCAATGGCTCCAATTTGAATTAAATGAATCTTCCCCAGCCCTATCCTACAACAAGCCCCACATCTGCAGGAAGAAGGCCAGCAATCTGAATGTTTGGACATTTTACATAGTCCTCCTCCCCTGGCATCCTTTCCTCTTTGGACTGGCAGAATGAATTCAGTTTTTTAAAATGAACAAACCTAACAAAAAAAAAAACTTGATGAGATCAGTTTTTTGATCAGACAACACTTCCTTGGGAACACAGGGAATGGGGAAAGGCTTTTCATTTCCTTCTTCATGTGAGCAAGGGAGGGTGTGGTTCATCTGATCCATAAGATTTAGATCTAAAATATCTCAATAATCATCAAGCTGTAAACTGATTATTTTACTGATGAGAAAACTAAGGCCCAGAGCAATTATGATTCTGGGTATGGAGAAGAATGGGTCCTGAAAATAACTAAACTCACAAATGTTATTCTGGCAGTAATTTCAGGCACTTAATAATGGCACCTCTCCAGTGATCTGAAAATATAAAATGATTTTTGTAAGAATGGTTTCCCAAGGAGCCAGATGGGGTCACATTGAATGGAACTTAGAGATAGAGATCTCCTCACTCTTGGGGGCAGCACTGCCCGGGAACTAAGCCATCCATTTACCTTTCATATGGGATGCACCCTAGTGAAATCCAGGTACTTTTGAGAAATTCCTGTGACTGGGCTTTCAGGAAGTGGCCTTTCCATAGCTTTATAACTGCTCTGAAATGCTTTGAGGTGTGAATATGCCTTTGAAAAGAATTCCAGTTTAGTCTTTGTAGAGAGTGACCTATGGCTCCACCACAAAGCATCATATTGGCTTTAAGGTGGGAATGGCTTGGGTCCCATGTTTGGAGGAATGGAAGTAAGTTGGATGCCTCTGCCCTAAAGAAGATACTTTCTCTATTTCAGATAATCAAAGGGTCTACTTTCAAGTGCTTATTTGGAGTCAGGGGGATTGAGAATTAATCCTCCTACCTACTGGGGAAAAACTAACCACCATCACCCCTTTTCTGAAGAAGGAAAGAAGGGGAGAAATGAGAAATAGGGAACTTAGCACATATTGGTGAGAGTAAGGGGCAAGGATCTTTTACTTGCTGGGTCTTGCATATAGGTGGATGATTTGGCATGGGGAAGATCTGGAAATGCCCAAGGGAAACAATACAGAAGTGTGATAATGTGGGGGAAAGGTAGGTTTACAACCTGTGGCTTATTCTAGTAGCCCAAAGAGCAGGCCTTCCAATAAACTACTTAAAAAGTAAAAAAAAACCCCAAAACTTTCTTAAAAAGAAAGTCTGTGTAACCATCATCTTAGGGTCCCCAGAATTTCAGACACATTGCTGCTCCAACAGGACTACTCTAGTTCATCCAGGCTCATCTCTGCCTCTAGGCCTTTGGTCATGTCTTTCTCCTTTCTCTCCAACAGTCTGATCTTTCTAAAGCCCAGCTGAAGAGGCTTTTCCCCCTTCTTTCCACCCATCACATTTCATGTGTCTTTCAAAGATCCAGGTCAAGTCTTACTTTTGTGAAGCCTTTCTCCCATGGCTTCAGCCTCCCCTTCCCTTCCTAACTCCTTTGCACTCACTCTTTGAACTCCTTCTTTGGGACCAGTTCTACACCTTTTGGTTTTTCTTTACCACAAACACATTTCTTGTTATTCTCTGCTTATGTATTTCCCTGATTCACATCATTCCTCTGGCACATGTGGGCTGTGAGACCCAGGCAAATTACAACCCCTCAGTGCTCTAGGCAGCTTTTTACGATTTTTTTAGTTCCAGGGAAGGTGGTGAGTTATATTGGTAGAAGGACTGTCCTCATCTGGGAGTTCCTCATATCACTGAAACCACATGTCCAGGTGCTAAACAGGCCCTGTGTTTTATGCCTGTACCTCTCCATGGTGCTTGGAACCACATGGTACTTAGATGCTAAAGAGATTGTTGATAGAGTCAATGAAAGTGTATGGGGAAATAAAGAATGATAGAAGAAAGGACCACTAGTAAAGACCTTGGCGGTGTCCCACTGGTGGGGCCACTTCTGTACCCTACCAGTAAGTCCCATAGGAACACAGTCAAATTCAGCTGAATCCACTTTTTCCTAGCTTGCTGACTGTTACTACTACCCAGGGCTATGCTATCCTGCCCTTCAGAGTATATGAGAGATTGACTAGCCCACACAGGTGATAATGGAAATGAGGGGTTGGTGACCCCTAATTTTGACTAAGAACATGGACAATTGGCAATTATAATAGAGAGGAGTCAGTCTTCACTTTAGGTTTTTTGGTAAGTATTTAGAGACATCTATATTCCAGAAGGGCAGCTACTTGCAAATATGACCATTTAAAAATTAAAAAAACAATTTTATTTTTTTACAAATCTGAGTTTTAATTTCTGCCTCTAGTCTCCCCTCCTGAGGACTCCTGATACAGGAGGTCCACTTAGCAGCAAAGCTTATCTATGTCTGATGTATACATCAATATGTATAAAATATATACTTTTTATTTTTAAAAATCCACAGGATCAGAGTCAGAACTAGGCAGCGGTGGGGAATTGGAGGAGAGGGAATTCACAAGAGATAGCCATACCCACTCTGAATAAGCTTGAGGGACATGGAATTGTACTTCATCATGACCTGACCCAAATTCCTATGCTTCCAATTGACGCGGTCAGTAAAGGAGCACTATCTTTAGATGTCTTCATGAGCTTTCTCTTCCAACCACCATGCCAGACTCAAAAGAGTACATCTGAAACATGACCTAGGGAAATGACCCTGACCCAGCCTAAGGCAAACAACAGCACCATTACAAGTCCCTCTCACTGAAAAGAACAGTGTAACTTTGGGACTGGCGTTGAGGTATCATAAGGACTAGGGCAAAAGAAGTCTAGGAATGAGTCTCTCAACGAATGTTTGTGACCAGCTCTCTAAGAATTACCTTGTTCCAGGACTAAAATTTTACTTTGAAGAACTGGAATATAGCTTAACACCAGTAGGTTAATAGTACATATCAATGTAATAGAAGGAATCCAGCACTGACCTTAAAACCAGCAACATACCTAATAAAATATTTATTCCCTGTATGGATCTCAGGAATTCCTGAAAATGAATAATCAGTCAGAATCCCAATCCTCTCATGTTTAAATGGAAAGTTTTTCTAAACAGTTTGAAATCATCCAGCCACTCTGGGGTGAAAATTGTGCTTTATACTATTTTCCCCTCTTTTTCTTTGTTTTAGTATAGGGTTTAAAGTCTTCTCCCCCATCCAACTGCCTTCTGGCATACTGAAAAACACTCAAGACATTAAAAATTCATTATGTTTAACAGTCACACAAAATATGTAACTTTGGTTTCTTTTCCCATGAAATGACATTGACCTAGCTAACTCTAAGTGTCAGTCACTTTTGGAGGGAGGAAAGTAAGCTGGACGCCTTTGCCCTAAAGTAGAGTTCCCCCACAATGGCTGCAGTATGTTTTTTTTTTTTCTCCATGGAGATTAGCTCTGGAGTCCTCAGTCAGGTAAGCAGCTTAGCACTCCCTAAATTCCATGGGTCACCTTGGAAATTCCATCCCTTGCCTGTTTCTTCTGCCTCCAGAAAGTCAAAGCAAAGTGTCAATCATGTGTCCTCCTAGAATCTGAGAACTAGAAGGCCCTTTAGAGGCTAGTTCCTCCTTCCTATTTGCCTCATCTTTCTAGAAGGCCAGTACTCAGCATTTTACCCTGTTTTCCATGTTGAAAATATATACAACTGGGGGTGGCTAGGTGGCGAAGTGAGTAAAGAGCCAGCCCTGGAGTCAAGAGGACTAGAGTTCGGTTCTGGCCTCAGACACTCAACACCCACACACACCCACACATACCCACACCCATACCCACACACACACAAAAACTAGCCGTGTAACATTGGGCAAGTTACTTAACCCCAATTGTCCTCCAAAAGGCAAAAAAAGAAAGAAAGAAAGAAAGAGAGAGAAGAGAGAGAGAGAGGAAGAAAGAAAGAAAGAAAGAAAGAAAGAAAGAAAGAAAGAAAGAAAGAAAGAAAGAAAGGAAGAAAGAAAGAAAAAATATATATAACTGGCTACAACTTGCCAGTTCTCACAACAGAGAGGTCAAAAATATGATAAATTCCTGGGTCTGGTGAATCAAGTTCCTTCCCCAAAAGGGCAGAGTTTTGTTCTCTCTCTTGATATACTGGGTGCATTTCCCCAGTGCCATCAGAATGCAATGCCTCCCACAGGGACCTATGTCCTTTTCCTCTTAATCCAGATTCAAAAGATTTTGCACTTCCTCGATAAATATGTATGCCAGGGGGCACTAACTTTGTTAGTTTGAAGTGCAATGGAGGTAGGTTTGGGAGGAGGCCACTAATAGGACTAGGGAAGCAGAGGATGGGGAGGAAAAAAAGAAAGGAACATAGAGACATGTAAAAGAGGAATGAGATGCTTTGGGAGGACCTCATGAGAAGCCTTCAAGTGATGGCCAGATGATAATTGGCTGGAAATGTGGGAGAAGGGATTCTTGATCATGTCTGGATAGGACTAATTGACCTGTCAAGTCCCTGCCTCCTCTGACATTCTGTGAGGGTAGGAGAAGAGGATTTCGACATGATTCCCTAATTAGACTATGCTTCCTGAGGGTAGGGAACATGTCTTACTCATCTCTACATCTAGCATAGGACCTTGTACCAAGTTAAGTGCTCATTAAGGTACTGACTGACTGACTGACTGAATCAATTAGAAAGAGGGGAGAGAAGAAATGAGACCTTCTAAGACATTGGTGATACCACCCTCATGTTAGACGACCAGCTCCTGTCCTCCTTATCACCATCATCACTCCATCTCTTACAAGTCTGTCCCACACACTGTGGGAAGATAGAATAACTTCCTTCAGGCTGAGTAGTCATAGGTGAGATGTCAGTTATAAGTTTAGAGGATAGAAATAGGAGAGAATGATAGAATCCAACCCAGCTTCCCTTAGGTCTTATAAGTCTTGTACCTTAACCACTGGGCCCCCCACCTCCTTCCCGAGTAATTCTTCAAGTTTTCTGTGAATGCCCCTTGATACATACTTCAGTGTCAAGCTTTCTGCACTGGGCAGCTCACCTGACCTACTGCACCCACCTGGGCTGTTGTATCTTTTAGTCTCTTGTGACCTCATCTTGAGGCTTTCCTTTCCTTGGCCAATGTCAATTAGAACCATACTTTAAAGTGCTTGCTCTCTAATATCCGACTCTTTCTCCCCCCCCCCCCCTCGCCCCCAACCCCTCAATTCTCATTTTCTTGTACCAGAGGCAGGCAGCAGCATATGGTTCTAAGACCACAACACCAATTTCTTCTCACCTGATATAATCTCCCTTTCTCTCTCCCTGAGGTTCACCTTATGCATAGTTCTTTAGTTGACTCTTTGAACAGACTGTGCTTTGCACATTTTGCTGTATCCAGGCTCATTCTGAGGCACTCCCTTCTGTCCCAGCAAGGATAGTTTCACTAGTTGCGGTACACATGTGTAGATATATATGTATATATTATATATGTTTAAAAATTAAAAAAGGTTAAAAACAATAACTTCAACAGCTCCTGGCTGTTCCAGGCAGGTGAGGTCTCACCCTATAGTTTTGAAGATGAAGGAATTTCCTTTCTGAGGGGTTCCCCCACAATGGCTACAGTATGATTTGTTTGTTTGTTTTTTCTCCATAGAGGTTAGCTCTGGAGAACTCAGTCAGGTGAGCAGCTTAGCACTCCCTAAGTTCCATGGGTCACCATTGGCAATTCTCTCCTTTGCCTGTTTCTTCTGCCTCCAGAAAGTCAAACCAAAGGCAAACCCAGATGATGGGAAGTTCCATGCATTCATGGGGGTGGAAGCAGCCAATGCAGACCTCAGAGCTGTGTCTCATCTCGTGTCTCCGGGTGGCATGGTTCCAACTTATTACTGCAACTGCTTTTCCGACTGTGTGTGTCATTGGTTACGTGGGCTAAGGGGTCTGATCGGATTAAATACCTAGAGAGGAAAGAGGCAGAGAAAGAACAATTGTCCACTTTCAACTCTGTGGTGATAGTAACATTTTCTCCTCTCAACTTTCATTGAAGCTTGCAAGCATTTAAGTGCCTGTGGTGAGCCTCGTTCATGCTGTTTCCTTCCCCCCTCCTTCTAGCTGAATCTAACTACTTCTTCTGGGCCCAACTTAAGTAATTTCCCCAACTGTTCCAACTTAACGTTGATCTCCAACTTCTCGCAACTTGTGCAGTATTCAGAGCTGATGTCGTATAGTACAGTTTGTGACTAAGCACTGCCTTCTTGTGTGGTTCCTCATTGTTTCTCGTGCCCCGTTTCCCAAACTAGAACGTGAAGTCCTTGAGAACACGGCATCTTTTACTCCTTTGTTTCTCCCTTGTAGTTCCTACCACAATGATGCACCCATGATAGGTGCTCAGATCAAAGAGGTCTTTGATCTCTCCCTCAAATTTTTCTAGGGTACTTTGTCTGGATGTGGCCTTTGCCCTTAGCACATTCCTTTGGATTACACTTATTTGTGTGGGTGCCATACTCATATCCAACCTGGGAGATTCCTAAGGGCTGGTTCTGTATTCTTTTTATTTTTGCATATCCAATATTGACCACAGTGCCTTGCATATAGTGGGCTCTTAAATGTCCAGTGAATTAAACTGAATAGAATCAACCACTTCCACTATCTTATCTGAATGCAAACCTTGCTCTCCCCAATATCACCACATTCTTGCAATCCTTTGCAAAGTCAAGTTGTTTCTTCGTCCTCTTCCCTGGTTTCTGATGGCCAGAAGGGGTTACCTGACTCTTACCTTCCACGTCTTCTTATGGAACTAACCTTTCTTGTCAGTTGATGCTGTTTGTGACTATCACTCTCTCCCATTCTCATTGATGTTGCCTACCAACCTCTAGGACTCTCATGTTTTTCTTACTGATACCTGGCTTGGTACCTTGATACCTGGCTTCTAGATTTGTTGTCTGCTGACACAGTCTTTAATAATTTAATAATTTCAAGTTTCAAATCCTTTCCCTTTGACCACACATTTCCTCAAACCTTTAACTTCAAAGACTTTCATTTTTCATTTTACTTCAGCCAGTCACTGACATGACCATTATCTCACACTTTACCACTATTAAGAATTTGTTCGTTTCCAAAGTCTTAACCTACCCATCATTCATTGATACCACACTGACTCGTGCTTTATGTGTTCTTCCTCTGACAGTGTCACATGATTTAGAAATTACCTTGAATTCTCGAAACAAAAATTTTAAAGCTTTATCAATGCCTTATGTGTTTTACATCAGTGTCATTTTCTCATATTTCCCCTCTCCCAACTGAATACTCCCCTGTAATAAAGAAAAACTGTTAAGCAAAACTGATACACAAAATAGCCTCATCTAACAACCTTCGTAAAATTTTGCTCATGTGATCCCCCACTTTTCTTGACCCTGAATTTTTGAAGGCTTTGTGAAAGAAAAAAATCTTGTCAGATTCTACCAAATAGAGAAGTTTTGAGAATGGGCCTAACTACAGACTGTATGTATACTGTCTAGGAATCAGCCTAGCTAAGTTTGGAGAGAGGCAGCTAGGTGGTGCAGTGGATAGAGTTTTGGGCCTGGAGTCATAGAAACCTGAGTTTAAAACTGGCCTCAGATATTTACTAGCTGTGTGACTCTGGGTAAGTCACCTAACCCTGTTTGCTTCAGTGTCCTCATTTGTAAAATGAGCTGGAGAAGGAAATGGCAAGCCACTCTAATATCTTTGCCAAGAATACCCCAAGTGGGGTCACAGAGAGTCAGATATGACTGAAAATGACTAAACAACAACAATTATAAAAGTCTGGAGAAGCTCATCATTAGAAGGTTGGTTACCAGGTGGGTGATTTTGGGGTACTATATCAATCTGTTAAATGATAGAGGCAAAGAGGGAAGGATATGCAGCCTGCATTGGTGGGGTGAGTGCTCATATACATTCTTTCAATAATGAAAATTGCATCCTTACTAGTCTATAAGTCCCTCAAAGGGCAGAGACTGTGTCTTCATCTTTGTACTTCCCACAGTGCCAAACAAGGGCCCTTGTACCCATTAGGTGCTCTGCCTTTTGATGTAATTCTGTCTTCATAATGTCACTTTAATACTTAATCTGAGAACACAAATTCCTCTTTCTTATTTGGGAAAATAGGTTACAATGATAAGTCAATAGGCAACTATAGCCCTCCCTAACTCCACCCCCACCCCGCCCCAGGCAATTCTTACTTTCACGAGCCAGAGTCTGTTTACTCACACGATGTCATTCAGTTCCAGCCTCGTGTCTGGTGGAGGGTTGATGAGGACATAGGACAATGTGTTCTGGTGGTCATTCATCTCATCTGAAAAGGGAGGGAACCAACAATATCACTTTTCTGACCCAGGGGTTGCTGCTGGGCTAGGTTAGAAAAAGGCTCTTATTTCTTTATTTTTATAAATGTGATCACAGAGGACCTGCACAAAAATCCTTTGAGGTCTCATCCTAGTACAAAGGTAGCCCCGTGTCCTTGAAAATTATGCCAATGGAGCCTGAGTTCTGGCTGTTTCTACAAAGTTGCAAAGACCTCAGGAACAGGCTGTAATGGGAATGTAAATTTAAAGATCTTCCCTGCCCCTAGGCTAAAGTGCACCTAGAGCCTGGGGTGGGAGGCTTGTTTTTCAGTAGATACTTTTTGATTGGCCAGTGGGTCCAAAAGGTTGTTACATTCTCTGAGCCAGGAGAAGGCTATATAAGCCCTGATGTGAGGCTTTGTTTTGGAGCTCACTTTGAGAAGTGTTCTGTGATTTGATCAGATGAAACTCTGGAAAGCCATTGTCCAGAGCCCCATGGCTTTGAAAAACCCAGATGTTGATTTGGTATGGATGTAATGGTTGGACAGTTTGGAAATCTGTCTACTTGATCTGTTTTTGTCTTGATAATTCTGTCTGTATACTTTGAAGTTTGGGGTGCTGACCTTTTTCCCCTGAACTAGGTGAACGATACATATCTGACTGATTAAAGTAAGCTTGTTAACCCATTTTGAGTTGCTTTCCTTTATCAAAGAAGATCCAAGAACCTGTGTTGGCAGCCACCCTGGGGAGCTTTGGGGTGCTTGCTGCTACACAGGCCTATGGCTGCTTTTTAAGTACCAGCTTCATTATGTATGGAAGAACTCTTCACCAGTGGGTTGACCGCTAGGGAATGGTTCTTTCTTTCTTTTTTTTAATCTTGGCCATTGTGATCCATGATAAAAACACAAAATGGCTCAAGTTTGAAGAAGAATGCATATTGCCAGGTTATAACATGGAGATAGATGAGCAACACTTTGTGTTAGTCATAGGTAATGAAATGAGTTGGATAAAGTTAAATAAGGGGGAATGAGGCAAGATCACCATGGGGAAAATATGGAGTATTTTCAATGATCATAGCTTGTACCTTGCCATAAAAGCCCAGATTTCTAATACCAAAATTCTCTCAGTGATGTTCTACTGCTGAAATCATAAAACACCATGATCTAGGAAGAATCAAGATTTCAGGTGACCCAAAAAGCAGTGGAAAGATCCATGGTTGAATGTGAGTTAGGTGTTGCTCATTATCTTTGATGACTGTAAAATGCCTCATCAAGGACATGCATGACTGGAAAACAAGATGGATACAGTAAGAGGAGGGAATCTGATAGATAATAATCTGATAGATAATTGGTGCTCTGACATCTAGGACATTTGAAAGGTCATGGAGAAAGGCTGCCTATACATTGGATGGATTCTCTGAGAGGATTTACAGAAGATACAGACAAGAATTGTAGAGATGAGTAGATATGGAGGAGCTGTTGTCTACGTCAGTGATGGAATATTTATATCGGCTCCATTGAAATATTGAAGCATTTATGTAGAGGGAATCTTTTAAAAGCCTGTGGAGACTTCTAGGATCCTAGAATTCTATATTTGTTTTCAGGGTCTGCTCTTCTCTTTCTGAGTCTATGGCCTCTTCTATCAGTCTTCCAAGCTTTTAAGCCGGAGTCTGCCTTCCTTCATGGAACTTTCTTTGACTACCCCAGACCAGCACAATTGCTCTTTCCTCTGGGCTCCTGGAATACTTACTATCTGTACACCTCATTGTGTGCCTTTTCCAATGAGAAGTTTATAAAATGCTCAGTGCAATGTTTGCATAGCAGGTGCTTAATAAATGCTTATTCCTTTCCTCCCTTCCCACCTTGGCATGTTAGTTCTTATATTGTTTAGCTTTCTATATGTATAAGTCTTGTTCTCTGCAACCAGAAGTATGTTCCTCAAAGGCAAGGGGATGTTACCTTCTTTTCATCTATCACATCACTTAGCTCAGGGTTGAGCTCAGGAAGTGTCTGTAGAGGAAATTCACTCTTATCTGGAAGGTGGAGAGGGCAGGGAGCCAATTTGGCATGAATGGATGAAGCAAACATTTTAAAAGGCACAGTTTCTATTACCCTCTCCTTTCCACCCACTTCCTTGCCCCCTCATCCCACTTCATTGGTACCCAGGAATCCTTTGCTGGTTACAAAGAAAAGAAGACTCAGCTACTTCTCCCAGTCATGGTCACATTTAGTCAGTACCGCAGAGGGCTCAGTTTCTTTTTTTCTACATGATGGATGTTTGAAGATGGCGCTTATGTGTATCTGAAGTTTTTTTTTCCAGGCTAAAGATTTGTAGTCTCTTTGAGTCCTCAAAGTTCTGTTATTCAATATGCTTGTAAGAAAGAGTCAGTTGCAGTGACACGTGTTAAATGCTTCAGTAATTTGGTCTCATTTGTGTTAATACTATCTCCTCAGTATGGAGTCACAGCCCATCTACACCCTCAAATTCTGTGTGATTCTTGTCCATGTTTTCCCATAAATCCTCTGGAATCTTTCCTTGGATCAGGCCTGCACAACCTGTGACCTGAGGGCAGCTTGTGGCAGGCCAAAGGATTTCCTCTACATACAAAGGATGTTTTCCTCTACATTTTTTGAGGCTGCCTGAAATCCTCTGGTGTACCACAAGTGGCCTTAGGACCGTAAGTGGCCCACAGGCCACAGATTGCGCAGGCCTGCCCTAGTTCTTCAGGGATGTTGGCACAACATGGGTTACTGTTATCCCTTGTTCTCACTACATGGCTAGTTCACCTCTTGTTCTCATTGTAGATGTCCTTGTTCTGTCAAATATAGTCTCCCAATAAAGGAACACTTTCTAACAGTCAGAACTATCTAAAAATGAAATTGGACACGAACTTTCTCCTACTGGAAATTGCTGATTTTTGACAGAAAATATCCCTCACAAAACTTGGTAACAATGTAGGTACAAAGTGTAGGACAACACTCTGCCCTAGGAGGCACTCTAACTTAGTAGCTATGACCAACCTTATTCACTCAAAGATTGTTTATTTTTCATATCTATAGCCAGAGTCTTACCTTGCCCTTGAGAAAACAATCACATCAGCATTTACTTCAGTGGTAAAAAAAGCTATATCCAATAAAAGAGAGAAAACAAAAAACAAACAAACAAAAAACCCAAACCTGGCCAAGTCAAATGAAATAGCCAAATCTCAGCTTCTCCTGTTTTAACAATGGTTGTATTTCTTCAAAATGGTGAATCTAGAGGTTGAATAAGGCCTAGGATTCTCATAAGGCAGCAGCTAGCTAAGGAATGTTCCTGGCTAAAAGTAAGCAATCTAGTTAGAGTATTCACTTAGTGAATGAGCAAGGTTCTTCCAGGCCATATGGAAGGGTAGAAAGAGCCAGATTCTACTCCTAACTAACCATGTGACTTGAAGCATGTTTCCTCATCTCTTTGTATTCTCATTTTCCTCCTCTTCAAAGCAGGGATAATAATCCCTGCCCTGTCTACCTCAGATGGCTATTGTAAAGGGTGAATGTGAAAGGGCTTTTAAAAATGTAAAACATTTTATAAGCTGTAGAGCTTTATAAACTGTAAAACAAATCTAAGTTGATATTATTAAAACCATGCTTGTATGTATCTTCCCCATTTCTTGCTAACCCATTGGAGAAAATCCACCTTCTCCACTGGGTCATCTTATTTCAAGCCACCAATACAACCGCCAACGTGGATGCAAATGACCTCGATAGTAGAACAGCTGAACTGTGCGGAAGAGAAATGCGAATGTTGGGGGTGGCTTGTGCCATTGTTCAGCTATGAGTGGCAGAGCAGCCGGCAGGGTCGTGGAATTGAAGAACTCATACCATATGGAGAAATGCATCAACACAGCTTTCCAAATGCTGGAGACAGTTCTGGGCAAAGTGCATCAGGGATAGGATGGAGGGATGGATGGAGAGGTGAGGCCAGGTAGGAGTGGGGAAGGACAAGGAATCCTCACTTTCCGCAAGGCTTCTTTTCAGGAACCCTCGTACTCTGCATTGGGGGGCAGGAAGAAAGGGCACTGGACTACAAACTAGTTTCCTCTACTTAACCTGTGTTTGTTTTGGAAATTGAAAAATTGGCAATCAGCATTTGGACTAGGTTCTTTTAAATAAAATTTAAAAAGTATAATTAAATTTAGCAAATCTTTGCTAAATACCTCCAATGTGTCTAGCCATTTGTAAATGAGTTCTGGCAAGGCCCAGTTTTGTGAAGGTAGTCTTACTTATCAACTTCTCCTCCAATACTTTTTCCTTTTGTCCTTTTAAATTCTCTTTGTTCAGATCCATCTTTCTAAATGTTTCTATTGCCCTACTTGGATGCACGATCCATTTGAAGACATAGCATAAAAGAATGACATAGACCTGTGCAAAGGAAGCCATCTTTCTTATAGGCAAACTAAAATCAGCCCCGATTTCTGACACTTGGATTTTTGGTGTGTTCGGAGATTGGGTGGAAATGGCTGGGGAGGATCAGAGTTCTGTTCCTTGGTTTAATTATCTCTCCATTGACTAAGGATGATCTCATTCAAAGAATTATGGTATTAAATTCACTTCCCCTGAATATACATGTATAGTCTCACCTTTTCAAATGCCTTTGTTTATGGAAGCGGTTCTCAAATTTGAGGACCTTTGGGGGTTGCTAAGACTATTTCAGAGGGTCCTCAAAGTTGAAACTATTTCCATAATGCTATTAAAATATTATTTGCCTATTAAATATTCTTCCCTTTTCCAACTGCATATCTGTGTGAAGCCATATTTTCTTCATGTACTTCAATCAAAACAATATAGCAGATTGAATGCAGAAGCAGATAAGAGAATCTAGTCTGTCTTCTATTAAGCCAGACATTAGAGAGATTTGCAAAAAATATATAAAATAATGTCATTCTCACCATTTTTGGAAAATAGAGTTATTTTTCATAGTGGTATGATATTTACACGATGTGATATATTATTATTTAAATGATTTAATAACTATTTAAAGATTTGTCATCTTAAACTTCTCCCATGTAAACAAAAACTCTTTGGGATCCTTAATAATTTTTAAGAGTATAGAAGAGTTCTGAGAACAAAAATTTTGAGAACCATTGGTTTATGGAGTAATCTGCCTTTTCTTCTTTCCTGTCTAAATCTAGCCCATCTATGAAAGTCCCCCTCAAATTTCACTCCTTTGTTCAATCTGTCCTGAACCCATCAGTCCAGTGACTCTTCTATTCTTGAACTCCTAAAACACTATGTTTGTTCTACTTGTTAGGTAGAGATTATACCGATTTCTCTTTTTTAATGTACATATGCCTTGTTTCTCTGAACTTTGAGCTCTGAAGGCAGGGAGTATACTTTTTTCATTTTTGTCTCCCCCAAAAGGTCAAATGCAGAGTAGGTGCATAATAAATATATGCTATAATCATTTTATGGTGTACATATCTCATTTTCCTTTCATACTGACGTGTGAATATCTTCCTTGCAATTAGATTATAAGATCGTTGAAAACAGGATCTTTATTTTACCCATCTTTTTACGCCGAGTGTTAGACACAGGACCTGTCCACAATGGGCACTTTACCAAGTTTCATGAGATTTAAATATTAATTGAATTTTTTACTTGATATTAATAATCTTTGGGATATCTCCAGTGAATTTTCTGGGGGATAAGTGCACTTTGGGTACAAAATCAAATTTCCTGGGTCATGGTGTGACCATACTTTCCTGTCTTGTCCATAAGAATGTCACAGGGCTGGAGACGTGATTGCCCATCAGCACTGCTCGTATTCCTGCCCAGGAGCCTTACAGTAAGGAAGGAAGATGGGGAAAGAGGAGTAGAGAACCAGGAATGTGGGATGAAGGACAAATAGGACCTGCTCAATCTCAGTCATCCTCAGGGTGCAGCCAGTGGCATGATAGGGAGGGGGGAGTATATGGGGCACTGAGGGCAAGCCTCCCCATTTCATGGAGAAGCTACTTTGTCGAATGACACCATGCACTACATACAAGCGTTCACCCATGCACTATACTGCCACTGTCCTGGGGCTGCTTGGCCTGAGTACAGACCATTATAGGGTACCAATGATACCATTTTCAGGGTAGACTTCATCGATGGATATGGAGAAGCCAGCCCACAAAAGGAGAGACCTTAGGAATTGGTGTCCCCTTGCCAAGGGCTTTTAGAAGTTGGCTTGAGGGGAAAATGGATAAACAGTGAATCTCAGCTTTGGCCAGCACCATCCAGGAAGTAGCAGCATACTATAAAGGCATGGGCCTTCCATGAAAATCATTCCTGGAACCAGGTCTTTGTAGGGAGATGGGGGGCACAAAAGAAAAAGCACACGATCTTAAGAAAATGCCAACTTTTTCCATCCACTGCGTTCTAGCCAGGGCCATAAACCCAAGCACATTCAATTCCCTTAAACCGTAAGAGGTTAGAGTGGCCATCCTGATCTCCCCAGCTCTAGAGGCCCGATATATATGTCCTCAGAACTTTGCTGCCTTTCAGTTAGTTCTTAACCTGGAGTCCATGAATTTATTAAAAAAAATCTCAACTTTATTTCAATATAACCAGTTTCATTTGCAATCCTATGTATTTCATTTTATGCATTAAAACACTATTTGGAGAATGTGTCCATAGGTTTTACCAGATTGCCAGAAGGGTACAGGACATAAAAAAGGTTTAGAACCCCTGGTTTAGAGTATTTCTAACCGCTACTGGGCAGTGGATTTCCCTTCGGTTCTACAAGAAATGCTTAAACCCAGCCAGCTTCCTCTGGCTCTGGACAAGTCTGAAGCCCAAGTCCTCTCTGGAATGCTGAGGAGTGTCTCAGCCATGTGATAGTTTCAGGGGGTCTTTGTTTTAGTGACAAAGGAAGGTAGTGACTGCTGGGGGGAAGTACTCTACTGAGCAGCCTCTCCCCTTGAGTTACCCCAAATAGAAAGACTGGTAGTTGAAAATGAGAAGGCTGTCAGCTCTCAGCCCCTTCTAAACTTAATGTTACTCTTGTTAAAGGGATGCTGGAATTGATGGAGTCTTTTGATTAGAATTCCAAGTTCAAAATTAACCAATTACAACTAACAGCTTTCTTAACCTGGAATACATGAACTTGTTAAAAAAAAACATTTTTTGGTAGCTGTATTTAATTATATTTGGTTTCTTTTGTAATCCTATGCATTTTATGCATTTAAAAACATTATTCTGTGAAGTGGTCCATACCCTTCACCACACCGTTAGAGGGGTGTAGGACACACACAAAAAGGGAAAAGGGCCCAATCTAGAATAGGAAGTCCAACTAATTCAGATATGAATTTGGAACATAGCATAATTTTGGAGGAGGCAGGGCTGAAATTTCCCTGCTACTAACTATGGCAAATTTGTTCAAATAAATGAATAGCAAGAATGATACAGAATGTAAAAGTTGATTTCAGGTAATGAAAATAATAGTTCATATTGCTATGGCACTTTAAAATTTCTACAGTGCTTTTCTCATAACAACCCTGTGATGCTGGTAGCATAAGTATTCTTATCATTTTATAGATGGAAATGATCATATAGATGGAGATTATAATTTTATAGAGGAAATGGAGGCTCAGAAAAGTGTAAATGGGCTTGCCCTTGTTTACTTAGCTATTAAGGGTCAGGGCTGGGATTGGAACCCAGGCTCTCAATTCCATGTCCAGTGTTCTATTTTCTACCAGAAGCCCCCATTTCCAAAACAACAATTGATACACAAATTGCTAATTGGTCCAGTTTCTAAGAGGTCCAGTATGGGCCTCTCTTGACTAATATTCTTCAAAGAGAATTTTCATTGATTGTGTATTCTTTCCCAGAGCTGGTCTTAGTGTGAAGAAAATGAGTCTACCCTCCTGTCTGGTTTAAGTCTGTCATAAGGGAATGCTAAGCACTGAGGAGGGCTAGAGGGTCGTTATTATTACCGTCCAACTATGACAGGGCTGACTTCTGGAATTTTTGTTTTATTTTATTTTTAGTGTCATTTTGGGAAAGGGACTCCTTTAAGAGAGTTTGGTTTAGAGGAAAAAAATAAACAACCCTGGAATAAGAGTCAGAACACCTGGGTTTCAGTTCTGGCTTTGCCCTAACCCTTTGAACTAGCTGTGAGACACTAAATAAGTTGCTTTTCTGTGGGCCTCAGTTTCCTTACTACCAAACGGTACAATAATCCCTGCCTTTCAGAGCACTGATTTGAGTATCAAACTCAGCCCCTGGTCTTTATTTGAATATTATTTTCCTTTCAGGGGTCCCTTTAGTTCAGGGTCCCAAGTACCTCTATCTTCGGCTGTAGCCCAACCCAACCAGAAAGGGAAGGGCTGGCTGGGGAGGCGCCGATCAGTGGAGGGAGCTGGCATGTTCCTATCATGCTTGTGTGCTCTGAGTCAGGCTCGACTCTCTCGGGGGGCGCAAAATTACCTTGCAAATATCCAAGGTTTACACGATTCATCACATCACTGGCTGTTAAATTTGCTACATCCTCTACAGAACACACAGAAAGAGGTACAGACATAAACAGAGAGAAAAGAGAAAGATCAGCAAGCGGCGATCGGGCAAGTATCAGAGACAGAAGAAGGCTCCGCAGCTTGGACCAGCGCGTGGAGGGGGAAAGGAAGTAGAGAAAAAAAAAAGTAAGAAAGGAAGAAGGCAGCGCAGTGCGCACGCCCAGGATGCTGGGTGTGCATCTGTAGCCCAGCAGCCTGAGAACGAGAACGCAGCCCGGAACAAGAGATTCGAAGTGCGCTCAACACGCTGGATTTCAAGGATGACAACACGCTGGATTTCAAGGATGACGACCCACTACTTCTTGATCTTCCTAAGATCCTATTCTCATTCAAGACCTCCAGGCCGGGGACTGCTTTCTCTGTGAAGCGAGCCAACCTGGATCTCTCATGCAGGTTCCCATTGTAATGCACAGCTAGCCTGTGGCTGAGCTGGGCCACTGGCCAAGGTTACTTTTGAAACGCCCATCTCCCAGCCACTGCTCTCATGACCTCTTTCCCCTGCCCCTAATTATATTTCACTCTCAGGTCTCTTGGAAGAGATCCAGGGAACTAATTTACATTGATGTTTGAGTGATTGATAATAACTCAATCTCATTCCCAGAAATAGCATTTAAGAGTAGAAAATACCTTATATAGTGGGGGCACTGTTGAGCAATGGTTCAAGGGCTGGAGTTGGAGTCAGGATGACCTGGATCCTGACACTTAACTAGCGGTGTGACCATGGGCTTAACTTAACCTTTCTAAGACTCAGTTTCCTGATCTGTAAAATGGTCTGGACTAGATCTTTGAGGGTTTTTTTTTTTTTTTGGAGGGGAGTAACTGAAGACTAATCAAGAACCTTGTGTTGTCTGAGAGTTTGTTCCATCAACATGCATAAAACTGGATTCGTCTTTATTTTCCACGAAATGTGTGTGTGTATGTGTGTGTTTGTGATAGAATATTGTTTAGGAGTGGGGCGAAGGTTCTGTCTTTGTGAGTGGGGTTCCTCTCACCTTCTCCTCTACAACTGCTCATTCAAATGTGATTATGATTTATTTCTTAACATTCTTATTCTTAATTAGCTGGGAAGGTAGCAAGGATTTCAGAATTCAAGATTCATAGTATGTCTTGTAATTATAGTACCAGAGTATGGGGGTTTATATTTAACAGCCCAAGAGATACACACATACACACAATTACAAAGCAACAATTTTCAATTATTTGCCATTGGTGGACAAGGGAATAGAGAAGTAGTTAAACCCCAATACTGGATCAAAAAATCATTTCTAGTTACCTTTGAAAGGCAGCATAGTGCAGAGGAAAGAAAAATGGACTGGGAATCAGAGGATTTGTATTCAAATGCTGTCTACTACAGAAACTGCTAATGTTACAGTGACTAGAACTCTGGGTCTGGAGTCAGGAAGACTTGCGTTCCAAGCTGGCCTCAGAAACTTACTGCTGTGTGACCCTGGGCAAGTTACTTAACTTCTGTTGGCCTCAGTTTCCTCAACTGTAAAATGGGTTAGTAACACCTACCTCCCAGGGTTGTTGTGAGGATCAAATGGGATAATATTTATAAAGTGATTAGCAGAGAGCCTTAGCAGAGAGTATATAGTAGGAGTTTAATAAATGCTTATTCCCTTTCCCTCCCTTCCTTTTTCCCTACCCATCATGATACCTGAGTGACCTTGTAATGGAAATGCAAATTTTTAAGATCTTCCCTGCCCCTAGGCTAACCGTGCACCTGGAGCCTGGGGTGGGAGGATTGTTTTTCAGTGGATACTTCTTGATTGGCCAGTGAGTCAATAAGGTTGTTACATTCTCTGAGCCAGGAGAAGGCTATATAAGCCCTGATGTGTAGCTTTGTTTTGGGGCTCACTTTGAGAAGTGTTCTGTGATTTGATCAGATGAAACCCTGGAAAGCCATTGTCCAGAGGGGCCCTCCCCCCCATACAAAGTCTGTATACTTTGAAGTTTGGAGTGCTGACCTTTTCCCCCTGAACTAGGTGAACGATACATATCTGACTGATTAAAGTAAGCTTGTTAATCCATTTTGAGTTGCTTTCCTTTATCAAAGCAGATGCAAGAATCTGTGTGAGCAGCGACCCTGGGGTGCTTGCTGCTACAGACCTGTGGTAAATCACATCACTTCTGTTCCCAGTTTCCTCATCTGTAAAATCAGAGTCTTGAAATTTATGATCTACATAATCTCTTCCATTTCTACTTCCTATGATCTTATGAATGGATCTTTGTATTTTAATATGTGCATGTATGATACTCTGGGGATACAAAACCATTTAAAATAAATGTTGAAGCTATACTGTGAAAACCAGCCTTGAGAAAGGCTAGAAAGTTGTTTGCTTTCCTCATTCTAGCCACCTGCTCCCTTCTCATTTTTTGTTCTTATTCCATATGAGAGGCAGACATCACTATCTAGGGCAGCTAGGTGGCACCATGGATAGAGTGCCAGGCTCGGAGTCAGGAAGACTTGAGTTCAAATGTGACCTCAGATATTTACCAACTGTATGATGCTGGGGCAAGTCACTTAACCTCTGTTTGCCTCAGTTTCCCCATCAGTAAAATGGGGATGATTAAAGACACCTATCTCTCAGGGCTGTTTTTAGGATCAAATGAGATAATATTTGTAAAGTGCTTAGCTCAGTGCCCGCCATGAAGTAAGTGCTATATAAATGCTATCTATTATCAGATGATTGTCAGCAATGCTGGCCTTTCTCTTTCTACACTTGCTGCAGTGTGGTCCTTGAGTTTGGGGCTAGTAAATGTTCTGGTTTTAAAGAGTCCTATTGGGCCTTGTGTCTACATGGATTAAACAGGGAGTAGTGTCATCCTCACGTCCTTGCTCTTAGAATTATGGTCACTATTAAGAACTTGACCATGAGATTTTCTGAGGATAATGCAGAGGCAATTATGGTCAAAAAAAAACACACACACAATCAAAAACCAAAACAACACCAAACCAAAAACCCACAACAGAAGAGGGGAGAGAGAGAGAGGAACTGTGAGGATGAGTGCATGCTTCTGCTGCCCCATTCTGACTTTTGGGATGAGGTCTCCTGCTCTTGAGATGTGACCTTGTGGTTTCCTGCTCTGAAGATCACCCTCATGGCAGGCACACACATACACACTTGCAATGAAGGACTTGCGACCCCATGTGACCCACTCAGGTCCCACAGATGTACAAAACCTGATCCCCCCCAACCTATTTGAGCTTATCTCCTACCCCTTTTCCCCAACTCACACCCTTCACTTTGGTCTCCTGAACTTTCCCCTAGACACCCCACTTAACTTTGCCTCTACATCACAGTTCACTGCTCTCTGGGAGAGAGCAGAGGGTGATGTAGGACCAGATTGGGAAGCAAGAGATCTATTTCCTTCTCCTGGATCTGCCACTAACTTACTCTTTGACCTTCTCTTGACCTCAGTTTCATCATCTGTTAAATGAGGAGGGCAGGTTAGATGGTCTCTAAGGTGAGCAGCTGTGGAAACACATAAATAGCAGGATGTGTGTCTTTAAAAAGAAAAATGCAAGAAAATCAAGGACTAAGGGCTTCAGCACAACTTAGAGGTGGACTTCAGGCCATATTCAGGATGGATTCCTGGCTTGACACTGTGCACCCTGGGACTTCTACCTGTAGTCTGAACCCTAAGGTCAAATTTCAAAACAGAGACCTCCCCACCCTGCCCAGAGACATACCCTCATTATGTGGGAGGTGAGGGGAAGGAGACACATGGGGGGAACCGCATCTCTAGCACAGCTGTGGAAAAATGTTTCTTGGTTAAGACCACACGTGTGCTAAGTCACGGCTACTCTCCTCCTCCCCAATTGCTATAAAATTAGAAGGAGAATCAGAACAAGGTTGTCCCAGGGTCTCCCCAGATACTGGGGACCTGTTAACTCCTCAAGGCCCAAGGTGCTTATTGGAGTGTGGTCAGAAGTTTCCTTTCTCCCCCTCCGCTTACCGTAGCCTGTGGTGGGGAGCCCCAGATGTTTCATTCGGTTTTTGACGAGCTCAGACAGCTCCTGCCGCTCGGAACGCCGGTAAAGGCTGAGGCGTTGCTGGTTGATCCACTCGGCTGTCTTGCTGGTGTTCTTGTGCCCTTTGCGGCTGAGCCTGCGGGCCCACTGCATGCTCTTGCGCCGGAGGAGGGGGTGATCGGACTGGTCGCTGGCACAGGAGTTGCGGTGAGGGCGGTGGTGGCTGGTTCCACTCCCTGACCTACTGCCCCAGGGCTCCTTTACATCCTTGGTGTCCTCACAGTCCTCCACATTAACGGAGATTTGTGACTGGAGAAACCAACGAAAATTGGCAAGGTAAGGAGGGTAGGCAACAGGACAAAGTGGACAGAAACACAGAACTGGGAGCTAGAAGGCCTGGGTTTTCATCCCAGCCCTGACACTAAGCTGTGAGGCATGTCTGTACTCTTCTTCATAGTGGCCCTATTCCTAGAGCAAGGGGAGATGGTTTTTTTTTTTTGTTTTTTTTACATCCTCTGCACCTCTAAGAGTCTACTTTTTTGAGTATGGCCTACTTCCAGACTATGGATCATGTCAGAGGACTAGCTGAGCTAAAGCATCATCAGATTGGAGGCAGGGTATTGAATATTTTTGACAATAGTAACTCTCCCCAAAAGTTGATGTTCCGTGCTAATAGGGAGGTGGAGAGGTGACCTACACTGATGAAATCGTGATGTTTGAATTAGGGGTAAAAAGCAGATATTGGATAACCAGAGAAACACTTGTACAGAACACTTAGTATTTGTGCCACATAATGATAAATTACTCTATTCAGCACATTATTGCAAACTGTTGTGATGGTAATGGGAATTTGAAGATCTTCCCTGCTCCTTAATAAGCCTAAAGGAATTTGAAGACCTTTCCTGCTTTGAAAATGAACTCTGCCTCCTAACAGGCTGAATGTAACCACATGGAGCCTGTGGTCGGGGGAATTTGCTGAAGGGTGGAGCAGAGCCCACAGGAAGCTGGGAGTAGGAGAGCTAGCTAGACTGGGAGGAGGAGAGCATGTTTCCTAGGGAGACAAATAGTCTTGTGAGTCAATATTGGTCTTGTATTGGTTTGTGGGAAGGCTAAAGAATGCTGTGGCTCTCTGTGCAGTTGTGGCTTATTAACTTCTTTGCTACTATGATGGAATTGGCTTACTGGTTTGGGGATTTGGTTTTCTGGTGTCAGAATAAATGTTTAGTTTCTGTCTTCTATATGGAGAATCTGTTATATTTTGTGATTGAGCACCACGCAGGTATGTTTATAGTGATCGTGGGCACTGTGAATATTGCACTGGTGCTACAACTGTCCTCTAAGAAATTGTTTTCATTTGTTCTCTGTTTTCTTCACCTTGTTGCCCCAAGTATACCATGGACAGAGAACATGATCCTTCTTTTACTGTTCCCACAGTGCCTATAACCCAGAGATGGGGCTGTCAAGGAACTCAGTAAGTACTTGAGTGGACTTGGAATGACTGGCATTTTGTTCTTTCATTGCAGTAGGAAAGCAGAATAGAGTTAAAAAGAAGCAAAACACTCCGTTCTTTGGCCACACTACTTCATGTAGCAAATCTTTAAGAACATCCTTTCTCCTCCCTGCTGCCCCAGCCTGAGTTGGGGCCCAAAGGATCTCTGCCAAAGCATAGCATCTTTATCTGTATCAGTTCATGCAACCTGGGACTTTATGGTTCAGGTAGGATTTTCTATAATGATTGTGAGGCACCAAATTGGCTTTTTAAAAAATTCAATGAACATTTTAAGGGCAAATATTACTCACCTGGGCTCTGAGGTCATGAGGCTGTACAAAAGAAAATTACATGCAGTTTGGGTTAATTCAGAATGTAGCACCAGTCTTCCAGACTCTGCTTGCCCCCCGGCTAGGCCCTAAGTCTTAGGCCAAGGTCCACAAGAGAGAGCAGGGGCTCACACCCTCTGAACTGAACACTATAGAAAATCCTTAGAATCAGATAATCTGATTTCTCTGATGATTACACCAGCTGGCAACACAGGGGCTTAAAACCAGACGGTGCAAATCCATTGCACACTGAAGTTGATCCAAGATCTCAGGGGATCAACTTAACATCCTCTAAAAGGAATGCCTCTTTCACCTGCTGTGTTAAGCCATATTTCTCAGCTGTTCCACTGTGTATCACCACGGGGACACTGGCTCCTGATGCTATAGCAAATTAGCATCTAAATACTGTGTCCACAGCAGGATGGCATCCCGAGGATTTAAAAAAAACACCACAGGTAAATTAAAAGAGAAAAAGCCAAAGAACAAAAGAGTAGAGCTGGCAAATGCAGAGATGCTGTGGCTTTGTAGGTCCCAGGAGTCATAGAAGGAGTTATGAACCAGGAAGCAAGGGACTTGAATTAGATCCTTGGATTTGGCACTAACTTTTTGGGTTTCCCTGGGCAAGTTCCTTCTACATCCTAAGCCTCAGGCTCAGCCATCTGTTAAACAAATGAGTTGGATTAGATGATCTCTGAGGTTATTTCCAGCTCTGATATTGTATGTGCCCATAAGAACTAAACTGAATTTCTCAGCAGTGAAATTCCCAGCAGCACTGATGGAAAAGCTTCTCCCCCAGGATATTATGAGAGTGAGTCATCTGAGTTGGCAAATTCTGGTGGTGGCCACTTAGTAAACTCCAGGGCTTGGTTCCACTCCCTACCTCTGATGTGGAAAACATGTGAGACTCTGTCCTATAGATGCCAATGGGGATCTCAGCACTGGATGAGCAGAGCTTCTGAAAGAGGCGGCCATAAGTCCGGATCCATAGGTCATCATCAGTGATCTTCATCTGGGGCAAGAAAAAGTTTTAGGAGGGAACTGGGCACTAAGACTGATAAGCATATAAGGATCTCTTTAAAATGGAATAACATGCACACTTCTTAGTCTGTTCCTCAAAGTCCTTGTTCACAATTTAGATGTCATCTACTTTTTTTCACTAGTGCACACTATACTCTTTATGGAGCCTAACCTAGATTATTTGGTATTCCCCAAATATTCTGTGCTTTTCTCCCTATACACCTTTGCTTACATTATTCTCTATGCCTAGATAGATACCATCTTCAAATCCAACCTCTCATTCAAGACTCAGGCCAAATTCCAGTCCAGTCCAAACACTGGTTAACTACCTTGTTAATTATGTTAACTACCATAGAACAGGCAAGGTACTATGCTAGGTGCTAAGGGTGATAGATACAATCTAGACCTTACTCCCAAGGAGTTTACATTCTTTTAAAAAATTCTATTTAATTAAAAATTTGTTTTAAATTAAAAAAATTAGGAGCAAAAGACATATAGAAATGATTTAAGTACAAGGGAGAGGTCCAGGCAAAGGGCTATGAGATTTGAGGGATGGGAAGAGATCACTTTAATCTGGGCCAGTAGTTGTTAATAAAGGCAAGGTGATGGCATGAGTTAGATCTTGAAGAAAGGGAAGGAATTCAACAAATGGAGATTTGAGAGATACATTGTGGTGGTGGTGGCCTCAGCAGCCACGATGGTGGTAAATTGAGGGAAGGTAATCCATTCCAGGTGTGTGGGATCATATAAAAATGGCACACTAGAGAACAGCACACTAGAGAAGGGGAATATGGTATAATCTAGTTTGACTGCAGTGTATAGTGGCCAGAAGGAGAGTAGTCTGAAATAAGCTAGACTTAGTATTTTTGTGTTATTCTATAGGTAGTGGTGAGCCAGATTTTTTAGTAAAGCAGTGGCAGGATTATAGGAAGATTATTTGGGCAGCAGTATGAAGATACTGGAGAAGGAGTGAACTGGAGACCAGAAGACCATTCCAGAAAGGTTACCCTTCATTGCAGACCATCAAGCAATGGTTGGATGATCACTTATTGGGTAGGTTATAATGGAAATTCCTTTTGGGTCTAGGTTAGACCATGTGACTGCTGAGGTTTCTGTCAGTTCTCATACTCTGTGATTCTATAATTCTTCCATCACAGTAGACCATAGATAGAGCTTGAACTAGGGTGGCTACTGTAGGAATGGAAGTGGACCAGATGATGGAGATATTTCTAAAGTAGAATTACCTTAACAACTATCACGTACCTCAAACTCAACAAACCTAAATTTAATTGTTTTCTTTTGAAGTTCTGTGTATTTTATTTTATACATTTAAAAATATTATTATGAGATGGGGTCTGTAGGCTCCATCAGACTGCCAAATGGGTCCAAGTCATAAAACAGATCAAGAATCCATGATATAGAACTGATGGCACTTCAGAGGCTATGTTGTTCCATAGCCCAACCCCCTCATTTTACAGATGAGACTGAAGTTTTGGTGATTTGCCCATGGTCATAAAGGTGTAAGTGAAACAGATGGGATTTGAACCAAGGTTCTCTGACTCCAAATCCAATGAATACTCTTTCCATTGTACTATCATGCTGCTTTTCTGAGAATCAAAGATGAGTCCAGTGCCAAGGGCCTGAGGGAATGGGAGGATGGAAATGCCATTACCACATATAGAGGTTAGGGGTTGGGAGAAGGACAGATTTTAGTAGGGGAGGAGACAATGAGGTTGGTTTGGGCCCTCTTGAATTTGAAGCATTGGTCCAGGACCTCTAAGTGGAATATCCAGGAGGTCAGTAGAAATATGGAAGAAATCATCACTTACGGCACAGAGGTATCCTGATCCTGGGGTTGTGTCAAGACCCAGCAATAATCTTGTAATTGAGATCATGTAGTCCTTCACAAATGACTGGGAGGAGATGAGGAAAGGATAGATAGGAAGCAAGAATGAAGTAAATTGACCCAGATAGCATACCCATCCCATCAAACACATGTCTCTAGACTGTCATCCACAGGGCCTGTCATCCAGCAGACTGTTGCATATGTGAACACACACACACACATAAACATCCATAGGAATGATAATGATCTGCACTTAGCCCTCGATAAGAGGTGAGAAAATGTGCTTCTCCCTTTTTTGCAGAAGTGGGAGCCTTTGCAGGTGGAATATTGGATATACTGTCAGATACAGGTGATACATTGGTTGGTTTTTTTATACTGCTTCCTCCCCCCCTTCCTTTTAACTTTTCTTTTTTTGTCACAATAGATGGGATGGCTTATGAGATGTGGGGGAAAGGATACATTTGAAAATGAATGTGATGTAAAGACATAAAGTATCCATAACTTTTTTTTAAAAGGACATGCATATGGGGTGGCTTGGTGGCGTAGTGAGTAACAGTGCTGGCTCCGGAGCTGGGAGGACCTGGAATTGGTTCCGGCCTCAGATACTTAACACCCACACACAAAAAAAACTGGCCGTGTAACCTTGGGCAAGTTACTTATCCGCAATTGATTTAAAAAAAAAAAAAGGGACATGCGTAGCACACAGAGAATTTTCCCCCTACCCAGACAAATTCCACAAGGCATTTCCCCTTGCTCTCTCTTTGCTCCTCTACTGATTACCCATGGCTGCTCAGACCTCATGGGGCAGCAGGCTTATCCTTCTCTTTTGCCTTTCCTTTAGTTCTTCCTTGACCTGGGACCAGATCCCACAGGGCAGCCAGTTGGGAAGAACAAAGTGATTGTTCATACCACTTGGATGACCTGGAAATCGCCAACTACCAGCCTTTCAGAGAGATAAGAGAACCACCAGCTTTACCATATGTCCTCCCTCTACATCCTAAAGTCTTCCAAGACATACTATTAGCCCTGTTGATATGAGCTCCAGACCCCTAGCTGATCTGCCCTAAGCAATACTGCCCTTAGAACTTTTGGGTCTTTCTATCTGACCTATCCCTGAATTCTTTTGTAAGAATTATCTCCTCCAATTAGAATAAGGATCATCTAGTTTTGTCTGTTTGTATTTTCAGTGCTAACTACAGTGCTTGGCACATAGGAAGCACTTAATAAATGCTTTTTCATTCATTTAATTTAATTTCACTTCATTTCATTTATTTCTACATTAAGGCATAGAAGACATCTGCATACAGAGTCTACCCCATTCCCAAAACACACATCAAGAGTGACAGTTCACATTTGGACAAATATACATTTAGCACCTGCTGAACACACAGACCCACAAATTGTTATATGCATGGACAGACATACACTGGCTTTCTGTACTGTACCTCCCCCCAATTCACACACAACACACAGAATGTACAAACACAGAATTCCTCTCTCATCCAGGGGAAGCACTTTGAGTTATCCATTTTTTGCGGGTGCAGATCTCTCTAATGCTTCATAACTCACCTGATAGAGCAAGGTATCCAGCATGCTAATGCTGAAAACTCTGCCTGCTGCAAATGGAAGGCGGAACATGAATGCCAGATTGGAGCCATTCTCTCTTTCCCTCTGTAGGAAAGAACAGAACATAAAGCTTAAGCATCATTGAGAGGGAAAAAACCAGAAAATAATAGGGGCAGGGTCCCCATGAAATACCAAAGTTTGGTTACACCAGAGGGGAATCTAGGAAAAAGCCCATACACTTGATGGCAATAATTAAACTGTTCCTTAAACTTTTCCTGGATTCCTTCAAGTGTACTCTGAAAGACTTAATTTCTATCTCTTGATAATCCCCTCTTGTCTTTCTTTAAATTTCTCCTTAGCTTCCAAGATGGAGCTAACAGCAGCAGGGTGTAGAGTAGGTTTGGTTCTTCACAAAATCTTGAGGTTAAAACCCAGGGGCCTGGCCAACACAAACCCTACCTTTTCCAGTTTGGAAAGAGCCAGTGAATAGCTGTCTTTGGCTCGGAACTGCATGAACCTCATGTTTGATGGATGGGTCAACTCAGTTATGATGCTGAGACTTGGGAATAACCTGGGGAAAAAGACAGACAGGAAGGGAGGATAGCTATCAGGAAGGAGAGTTGTCAGGGTCTGGGAATAAAGGGAAGGTTTCCCTAATATATAGGTGTCCTAGAAAGGGAGGCCTAACCTGTAGGCAGGAGTAGAAATTTAGGCTTATAAGATTTTAGAATTGAAAGGAACTGGAGATTATTTAGCACAATATTGTCATTTTTCAGGTTTTCAAACTAAAAGAGAACCAGAAAGGGAAATAAACTTGTCTCTTGTTTTGGGTCCCCCTTAAAATGTGGCATATGAAAATGAAAAAAAGACTCCAGGTTGGACAAGATGGTCTCTAAAGCACCTCCATCTCAACATTCTATAAAATCTTGACATAATCCAATCAAGGCAGAGGACAGCATTAGATTAAGAGTAATGGGATCTTGGTATAAATCTTGAGTTTGTTAGGTCACCTGTGTGACCTTGGGAAAGTCAATTTTTCCTATTTGTAAATAATAGTGTTAAAACTCAGAGGGGTCAAACACATGGTCCACAAGTCAGATATGGCCCACGATACTCTTGAGTATGGCACAAACCAAATTAAAATATAATTGGGAAAGACATAACATGATAAAAATATAATAACACATAAATAATCTTAGTACATGGTTTTCTAAGTCACCATGTGACCTGCAGGGACCCTTTTGTATTTTTTTTTGCTCCCATTTTTTCTCTTTGAGTTTGACACTACTATACTAGATGATCTCTCAGTTTCTTTCTAGTTGTCTATCCATTGATCAATATAGTCTTGGATGTTGTCTTCTACCAAGTCCCATGAACACAAAGGATTTATCAGGCTAGTTACTTGTCACTTTAGAGGGAACAGAGCACGGCAAGAATGAGATTCTGATAAGATACAGTGAAGGAGAGGAAGATATAATGGTTCTAAACCAGAGAGGGCAGTGCTGGGACCACAATATGTTCACTCTGGACAGTGAATCATGTCCCATCTTCACCCATACTCACCGGAACATGGTCTGCACATTTACGATGGTCTTGGCGTCTGCCATGTAATCCTCCTCGGCACTCATGGTGCTCTCCTTGTCCACAACCACCAGATTATCAGCGTATATGATACCACACTGTAGTAGGCTATCCAGGCTAGGAGAGGCCAGACACATCACACAGAGAGAGTGTTGGAGAAGTGAGACCAGAAAGGACTGAGACTCTGGTGGGAACTAGACTGGAATGTACGCTGAGAAGAGATACTGAAGGAACGGGGCTGGACGGAAGCTGAGAAGCTTGAGGGGGACATGAATTGTGAAGAAATCTTGAGAGGATATGGGCTGGACAGGGGCTGATAGGAGAGCCATCTATCACACACCAAGATATCATGCCACAAAACTTGAGAGAAGGCACCTTTCAGACCTCCTTCTTGGAAAATTTTGGAGCCTTGGAATTCAGCCACCATCCCATTTCCTTTCCTATCTATGGGAGATGTTCCCATGTGGTTATGAAAGGTTTGGATATGATCCACATTTCTTCCCTTGGCTTCTAGGGGCAAGTAAGGAGGAGGGAAAGCTTGAGTAGGAAATGCTTCTCTTTCCTCCAGTCTACCACAACTCTTAACATTAGTCCTAATTAGCATCTGATTGATTATATATACACATATATAATTGATTTTATATATATAGGAGAAAACTCAAGGGAATAAAAAGTGAAATAGGAAATAGAAGAAGCAAAGAAGAAGGGGCATGAGGAAGAAAGGAGGAAAGAGAGGAGAGGGAAGAAGAGGAAGGCAAGTAGGAAGGAAGTCAGTCCTGTAATTCTTAGTTATTTCTAAGATATTCTGGCATGGGACTAGAGAGGGCATTGTAGCTCACTCCCACTCTTCTCTGTGAGGCCCCTTCTCTTTTTTCTACCTTACACAATGCAGTTTGACTCTTGAACTGACTCTTACTTGTCAACTGAGCCTTCCATATAGTAGACCATAGGGAAACAGCAGATAGCTTCGAGGAAGTGGTGATCTGGCCTGTGGGAACACAAACACCAAAGATCAGGGAAGAGATAAGCTCAAAGTCCTGAAGCTAAGCCTGGTACAGTCACTGATCACCAGATTTCTCTGGCCCTGGACAGCTTTAGCCAATGTGCAATTTTGGTTGATCTGGGATTGAGTGGAACCAAGGAGGGAAGGAGGCTATGGTACCCAAGATCTAATGGGCACTATTCCTTGGACTTTCCCTTCTGTCTTATCCCCAGATATGGCTAGCTTAGGCATGAGCTGCCATAATTAGACATAATCTACCATTATCCCATTGGATCACTCTAGGGACATATAAATTCACTGGCCAAGATCCCCTGGGGGTTAACTATTCTGTTTAGGAAGGGAATAATAAAGGCAATGTACAGTTGTGGAGAGAGTACTGGCTTTGAACCATAGTATGGTAGAATTTCTGAATTAAATGAGGTTATCTAGTTAAGCAGAGGTCATATAGCTCATTCCTGAGCCGAGTCTCAGACAGGTGTTCATGGAGCCTCTGTTTAAAGACTCCTCTTGGTTTAAAGGGTAGAGGTAGGGTGAAGGGACCACTGCTGTCCAAAGCAGTCCATTCCAATTTTGGGCAGTTCTAACATTAGGATGCTTTTCTTTACACAAAGACTAAATCTTCATTTTGGCAATGTCTAGCCCAGGGGTGGTGAACCTGTGGCCTCAAGGCCACATGTGGACCTCTAGGTCCTCAAGTGAGGGCCTTTGACTGAATCCAAGCTTCACAGAACAAATCCCCTTAATAAAAGGATTTATTCTATAAAACTTGGACTCAGTCAAAAGGTCACACCCAAGGACCTAGAAGGCCACATGCAGGTTCCCCACCCTGAGGCTAGCCAGTTTCTAGCTTTGTCTTTTGAGACCACATAGAAATGAGCCGAATTCCTCTTCCACATAACAGTCCTTCAAACACTCAAAGACAAGTGCTGAGTCCTGTTTCAGCACTCTTAGTACCTTCCCAATGTTTTATAGTCATCTTCTCCAAGTAAAGCATTCTAATTTCTACAGCCTTTAGTCCCCTCACTGTCCTGGCCACATTCCTCTGAATGAATTCTAACTTCCTAAAATGTGCCACTCAGAACTGAAAACAACACTCAGTGTGTGGTTAGAATAGGACAGCAGACAGCAGACACTGCCCTTGTTCTTGATGCCAAACCCCTCAATGTGCTCCACATCAGGATTGTTTTGTGTTTTTACTTTTTGCTTCCATATCATACCATTGAATGATAGACAATGAATTCATAGTCCAGTAAAATACAACTTAGTTTTTTAAAACAGGAATGGCTCTCTAGCTATACCTTCCTGATTTTTTTTTTTAAGCAATCGGAGTTAATTAACTTGCTCAAGGTTACACGGCTAGTTATTTCTGGGTATGGTGCTAAGTGTCTGAGCCCGGGATTCGATCTCCAGGTCATCCTGACACTGGAGCCAGTGCTGTTACTCGCTGTGCTACCTGGCCACCCCTACACCTCCCTGATCTTGTACTCATAAAGTTGATTTTTTTAACCTGAGTGTAGGATTTTGCATTTGTCTTTATGGAATTTTACCTAATTATATTTGCCTTATTGTTTTGCTTATTAAAATCTTTTTGATTTTGTCATTCCACAGAGGAGCTATTTCTCTCAGCTTTGTGTCATCTACAAATTTGACAAACCTGCCATCGATGCCTTCATCTATGCTACTGATAAAAATGTTAAGCAGTAGAGTGCTAAGTAGGCGTTACAGTAGAAGCCTCTTTTCTAGCTGACATTGAGCCATTACAGGCTATTTTTGGGGTCTGATAATTAATCCCACTGAGAATCTACCTAACTGGACTCATCTTGCCTTCATCTCTCTGTTGTATGTAAGAGAATAACAGGAGAGAGACTTTGCTGAATATTGTTAAATGACTTCCACATTTTCTCCTTATCTACCAGTGTAATAACTCTGATGATAAAGGAAATTAGTTTAGCCTATTTTAAAATAAATTTCTTGGGACTTTTGTTTTGACATCATGGTAATTTCTGTATATATCCACTTGACCAGGATCCCCCATTTCCCTGTGAGCATTCCATTGTAACAAGGACCAACAGTAAAACCAAATCACCCAGAAAGACTGCACTGGACAGCATTTGCTTGATGAAGTCATGCGGGTTCCTAGCAATTAACTTCTTCTCTACCAAATGCTCATAAACTCTACTTTAATAATAAATTCTACAATCTAAGAATCAAAGTCAGAGTCACCTGCTTTCAGTTTGTGAACTCTGTCCTCCTCCCTGTTTAAAAAAATTGGGATGACATTTGCCTTTCTATATCCCTCTCCTTTTATCCCCAGCCTTTCAAAGCTTGGAGGGCATCATGGTAAAGTGAAAGAGTGCTAGATTCAGAATTAGGAAAGACCTGAGTTCAAATTTTGTCTCTAAAATTTGCTAGCTGTGTAGCTGTGAGCAAGTCATTTTAACTGTCTGGGTTTCAGTTTCTTCATCTGTAAAATGTGGATAAAAATACCTATAATACCTCATGGGATTGTTGTGAGGATCAAATATGATAAAGAAGGAAGGAAATAAACATTTATTAAGCACCTAGTGTGTACCAGTCACTGTATAATATTAACTAATATATGCCAGATACTTTATAAATGTCTCATTTGTAAATATTATCTCATTTGATCCTCACAACAACCCTGTGGTAAGTGCTGTCATTATCTACATTTCATTATTATCCCCAGTTCTACAGTTGAAGAAACTGGGGCAGACAGGTTCTTTAACTTGCCCATGGTCACCCAGCTAGTAAGTGGAAGCCAGATTTGAACTCAGATCTTCCTGACTCCAGGCCCAGAGCTGTATCCACTGTATCATCTATTTGTATGTAAAGCATTTAGCAGCCCTTAAAAAAGCATGGCATTAATGCCAGCTATTATCATTATCATTGTCATGTGTGGCCATCACGCCCACTATTTCTTTCAGTGCCTTGGCTCATCCAAGCCTAGGGGGTTGACCTCGCCAAGACTACTCTCAGTAGTAGTCTATATGGACAAAATGGAAAGGTGAGAGCTAGAAGACAGTATGTAGTAGAATGGATTCTCGCTTGGTCGAATGACTGGCCCCCACAGGACCCTTGAATGTTTCAGTGTCGGCCAGAGGGGAGGTCTCTAGTAGATAGAGGCCCCTACTATAGCCTATCTACTACTATCTGTCTGTTCTCTTACTGTCTTTACTTGCCATGGGTTTCAGCTGTTTTTGTTCTATCCTTCCCAAGGCCAAGATCATTCTCTTTGACAGGGAAAACAGAAGTGGACTACAAAGTTGAGTAGTTTTGCTTTCTCCCCAATGTTGATTATCATTTTTTTGGAACCTCCTTCCTTCTCCCCCACAATGTGGCTTTCTAGAAAAGTCCCTTTTGTGGTCATTAGCATCCCCTGAGCAGTGTTGTATAGTGGATACAGAGCTGGCCTCAAGGAAAGGAAGACCTGGGTTCAGGTCTTCCTTCTGGTAACATAGGTGACCCCAGGCAAGTCGCTTAACCTCTTAAAGCTCTAGGCAACTCTTTAAGTCCAAAAGTTGCAGAGAATGGACTGACCTGTATTGGCAGGAGTTTCCTTAGCTGAGAGTTTTTTTGATCTTAGTTCTAGTCTGGATCCCTGTGGTTCACAACTGCCTCAACTCCTCCTGAGCTCTAGCACTCCTGAAACTCTTAGTACCTTCCCAATGTTTTCTGTTCATCTTCTACAACATCCCTGTTGAACATTTAAGCTTTACTTCAACATTTGCAATGACACTATCCCCTAAACTAACTGCTTTTCCATCCCCAAATGAACCAGTTCTAGGCCTATTATCTTTGCTCTATTCCCTGGTCATAGAACTGACTCCCTAAGTAACTTACCCCCTAGAACAAATCTATTCCTTAGGTTTAGGAAAGCCTGGAATGGCCTGATCCATTCCTGTTCCACCTCTGGAAACCCAATCCAGAGCCTATGCCCTGTTGACGAAAGGGTAGACAGGGAGAGTCAAGAATGCTGTATTAATATATCATCCCATTATAACATTGCCAGAAGCTTTTTTCTAGGATTGTTGAAGAATGATCAGGATTTCAAAAGTCTGACAAAGGGAGAGGAGTTGAATTTAAGTTGTATTGAGAGGATGAGAGTGTAGGACATGTCTAGGCACTGGGAGATAATCCTCAATGATAAAATGACAAAAAGCTCTGCCAACATGGGAAGGGGCTGAATTCATAGTGTTGGGCCACTCCACTCTACCTGGGGTAGAACATGATCTTTAATAGATTAATCTAACTCAATCCTGTCTTAGTCAAAGCCAGAAAAACCCAGCTGATATTAGTGGGTCCTTTCTTTTTTGGTTCATCACACAAAAGGAACAGATTGTCAGTATACTTACTTATTGTCTAGAAGCAAAACTATTGGATTTAGCTCCTTCCTAGATCTGTAATATGCCCGGAGTGGAACGATGAAGTTATATAACCCATTCCCAGCGGTCTCTGCAGAAACTATGATCAATTTGTTCTTAAAGCCATAGGCCTTAGCATCTTCGTAACTGTTGTGCTTGCAGCCCTGGATGGAGACAAGATCCAGAGAACAGATCTGTCAGTCAGTGTTTCTGTTACCACTCCATATGGAAGAAACACCCAGAGGACGGATAGAGTCAGTCAATGTGTTGGCTACTCTCCTGATCGAAAATAGCATCCTGAGAACTAATATATAGACAGTCTATGTTCTATTTGTAACTTATATGGTGATAGCATCTGGAGAACAGAGTTGCTCAAAGTTTCATTCACTTTTCTATTTTGGGATGCCATGTTATATTCTAGAAAAGAAACAGAGTTAGGTCTTTGTCTAGATCATTGCCCTTTTTGGGAAAAATGTCAGCCTTTGGGTTAGTACTGGCTTTCTAAAAGGGAAGAGGCCTCTCTGTGTGTGTATGTAACTGTGGAATAGAGATCATTCTATTGGAGGAAATAAAACATACGGGCTGGCAAAGGGCCTTGAGTCCATGGGACATGAGAATGAGTTAGTCTGGAGAAGACGCAGAGGTGATGATAGCTGTCATTAAGTAGCTGAAGAACTGTCATGTGGAAGAGGGATTAGCTTTGTTCTTTTTGACTCCAGTGGGCAGAAGCAGGAGCAGTGGGTGGAAACTTTAAAGTGGAAAATTGAAGGTTGAAGTCAGGAAAAAAACTTTCTACCAATGGGTTGCCTTGAGAGGTGGTAGGATCCCTCCCTTGGGGGAACTTGCTTGGAAGTCTTCAAGCAAGGCTGAATATGTGTCAGGTATGTTATAGTGGGGATTCCTTTCATGTAGGTTCTTTTCATTGGCTGGTGAGCCCCTTCATTAGATTGTAAGCTCCTTGAAGGGGGAGACTGTTTTTCCTCATTTTGTATCTCCAGGGCTTAGCACAGTGACTGGAGCTTAATAAATGTCTATTGACTGACTGTATGACCTCTGAGGTCCTTTCCAACTTTCAAATTCTGTATTTCTATATAACAACAACAATATTAACTCACACATGTTCTTTAGCAACTGGAGGTTTACAAAGTTCCTTACATACATTACTTCAGTATTTAAAGATCTATGTTTTTTGTCCATGTGGATGTTTCTCTGTTGACACAGATCATAAACCCTCTACCACTTAGTAGATGAGATAGTTAACATTTTAAATTCTGTGGTCAAAGTGGGTATGAGCCTCTCTGAACTTAGCAAGATTGGTCATTGGATGATAGAATCTGTCATTGGGCTCATGCTCAAAATCTTCCAAGTTCAGTTGCATCTGTCAAACTCTGTGCTGCACTGGCATGGCCTTTGAGGGCTCCCTTCTGTGCCATGATGAGGCATTGGACTAGGAATGTAGGGGAGGTTGAATACATTATCTCATGCACATGTACATATGTACTTGGCTTTGGACCAAATAATGTACATATGTGACATCCTGGGAATTTACAACACTTAAGGCAAACTAACAGAGCCCCATTATGAAGACCTGTTATAGAAGGTATCCTGAGTTATGTTCAGAATTCTCGCTTTCATAACAAGGACAGAGAGTATCACCTATCAGAAAAGAGAATAGAAACACAATGGGTGCTGACTCCATAGGGTTGGGTAACTAACTGAATGCTTGACCCTGTGTCAGAAAGTGATCTTAAATAATGTAAAATGAAGACTAAACAGCTCAATCTGGCCTTTGGCAAAGCCATAAGGCTCTAACCAATATTAGTGGGTCACATCTTTTAGCTTCTTACATGTAGGCAACAGATTGGGGGTGTACTTGCTTGTAATCCATCCTTTTGCAGACTTAGGTAGGTAGTGAAATCTGGTTTAATTATCTCCTGCTGAGTAGCTGGCTATGGAGAGTGTTAGAGACATCAGATAGTATCAACAGGTGATATTATTAGGTCATCTTGAGCCTTGGGCTGAAGGAGACTTACCTGATGCCCTCTTACCTTATCTAATCTCAGGCAGCAGAAAGGAGCTTTCACAGGGAGCAGGTGGCACAGGGTAGGAGAGCTCCCAATATATGGTGAGTTGGGAGGGTAGCCTTTTACATACCTGGAACAGAGGAAGTCCAGTTTCAGGTATCAAATATATGATCTCCTTGTTCTATTACATTACTCAGAGGTTGGGTAACAACTGTTTATTCAACAGCTATGTGCCTGGCTAGCCCCATACTGGTTGGTACCTTCCCACCTTTCCAGTCATCTTACACCCTGTTTCCATCCATGAACTCTTTAATTCAGCCATATGGTTCTGCCCACATTATACTCCATTGCCATTTGGTTGCTTTGACTGGTTGTATGCTATATGGCTGCCGTGCATCCCCCTGTCATCTCCACCTCTTGGAATTTCTGGTGTCCCTAAGACTTTGTTCAGGTACCATATTCTGCAGTAAATCTTTCCTGATTCCTCCCAACTGTTAAGGCATTTCCTTTCAAAATTATTTTATATACATGTATATATGTTATATATACATGTATATATATGTATATATCCCAAGAAATATGCCTATTTCATTTTTTGTATTATATCCCCAGTGCCCAGCGTAGTGTCTGTCACATAACAGGCATTTACTAAATTCCTATTGATTGGCTGATTAATGTGTCATTGTCCCTGCTCTAAAGGAGAATTGGTTCTGATAGATTTAGAGATATTTAGAATTTGAGAGTCAGAAGAGATCTCAGAGATCATTTAATGTAGTTTAGAAGACCATGATCTGTAAAAGAGTGGAAGAATATTACAAAGCAGCAAATCTAGTATAAGACTATTTCAGACAATGAGTTATATAACTTCTCTAAGCCTCAGTTTCCTCATCTGTAAAATTAGGGGGTTAGAGAGAATGAGCTCTAGGATTCTTCCCAGCCCTAAGACTTATTCTATAAGTACTACAAAAATTCTGAAAAAGTTAGAGATAATTATGGAGTACGCAGGGAATGCTTGATTCCTTCTCAAGGAATTGAGGGTAGGCCTTGAAAGAGGGGCAGATTTAAAAAAGGGAAGAGGAGAAGACAGGGAATTCCAAGAAGAAAGGTGGGATCTCATATGGTTTGTGTTTGGTGGGATAGGGACAAGAAGACCTGGCTATCGTGGAGGGTTTATGCTGGAAAGTGGCAGAAAATAAGGCTTTCAGGAACCCATGCTTAGGAGCTGGAAGGTGGGGCAGGAATTGAAAAGGACTTGGCTCACCCTGCCATCTAAAACAAAACTGTGGGCCCAAGTAGCCACAAGAGGGCATCCCAACATCATAGAACAGCTTTGGTCCCTGGTAATACTGTGCTGGGAAAATCAAAGATTTTTTTGGGTTTGTTTTTGGTTTTTTTGGATGCTAACATAGGATGCAAAGAGGAGGGGGAGGAAGGGAGCAGAATTCCCCACCTTCTTGGTGTCTGACTCAATCTAGTGGGAACAGGGGAACTTTCTTTCCTATTCTTTCTTTGGCTGGGAGCCTAAAGGGAACTGGAAAAGAAATGGAGGGCTGGCAAACTTTTTTTAATGTGTGGAAATTCAGTAATCCAGTACAGGGAGGGGCACAGATTTGAGTGAACTCAAGTGAAACCCTTGAAGGTAGGGAACTTATCTCTCCCATAGCACCAGTGGAGTGCACCTGAGGCTCAGTGAAGGCTGATGGATATGAAAGCAACACAAAGGAAAATGGATTCTTGTGTATCCATCTAAACTCTTCCTTCCTGTAGGCTGGAAGCACCCATCCCATACTTTTCATGAAACTGACCTTAGCTACTCAAGCCCGCATTGATCTCTCATTTTTCTGAAATCCTATAGTCAACAAATACATTTAACTCTACCCTTCCAGCCCACTTACTCCGTTCTTGTTATATTGTGACTCTGTGGCTGCCCCCAACTCACTGCTTCTCCTTGGGCCTCAGTTTACTTTTCTGTCAAATGAGGGGACTGAACTAGATGGTCTTCTAATTTCTATAGCCATAGCAATAGCAGTGACTGACATTTTTGTTGTACTTCAAGGCTTATAACATGCTCTCCTCCCAGAAATCTTGCAAAGTCAGAATCACAAGTAAATATTATCCGCATTTTTTTTTTGTCTTTTTGGAGGGGGGAAGGCAGGGCAATTGGGGTAAAGTGACTTGCCCAAGGTCACACAGCCAATATGTGTTAAGTGTCTGAGGCTGCATTTGAACTCAGGTCCTTCTGACTCCCAGGTTGGTGCTCTATTCATTATACCACCTAGCTAACCCCTATTATCCCCATTTTAAAGATGAGGAGTGACAGAATGGCTCTGAGGTGTCCTCATGAGATTTTCTGACTCCAAATTGAGAACTCTTTTTACTATGCCAAATTTCCACTAGACAAGGAATTCTTTGTGGGCAGGAATGATAGCTTCTCTTTTGTCTTCCTAAATAATGGCATAAGGCTGGGCACATATCAGGTACTCCATAAATGCTTGTTAATTAAATTATAATGAATATAACCAAAGTGAAAGTTTATAGTCTTTATAAATAGCTGCCCAAATAATCTTTCTTAAGAATAGGTCTAGGGGAGGCCAGGTAGCATAGCAAGTAAGAGCACTGGCCCCAGAGTCGGGATGACCTGGGATCAAATCCGGGCTGTGATACTTAGCACCACACCCAGAAATAACTGGCCGTGTAAACTTGAGCAAGTTATTTAACCCTGATTGCTTAAGAAAAAAAAAAAGAATAGGTCTAGCCAAGTCAGTCTCCTACTAGAGAATCTTCAGTGGCTCCCCATTGCCTATTATATTTATATCCTAATATCCTATTATATTTATAGGATAAAATATAAACTCTTTACTTTGGTCTTGAAAGCTCTTCTCTGTCTAGCTTCAGTCTGCTTCTTCAGACTTATTTCATATTACTGTCCTTCCCACGCTCTGTTCCAGACAAACACAGCATTTGCTGTTCCCCGAAGCTCGACATGCCATCTCTCACTTCTGTATCTTTGAGCAGGCCACCTCATGCCTGGAATGTTTCCTCTTCACTTTTGTGTTTTAGAAAACTTAGCTTCCTTTAAGGCTCACAAATAGTTTTCACAAACATAAGTCACAAATATTTTTCAACTAATAACAAAGTTACTTCTCCAGAAGGAAAAAATAAGAGCAAATTCATGAATAAAGATCACAAATACAATTCTGTGGTTGAGGCTAATCATTTGTTTGTTTTAAGCAGGCACACCTATGGTGTGACCACGAGTCAATGAAAATGTGTTTGAATTTCTTACATCTTGCATTTTCCAGCAGGAACCCTGACACAGCCAACACTTTCCTTTGCTGACTCTTGTAATCAAAACACAGTGTACTACTTAGACTAACAAATGATAATTCTTCATCATAAAGAGAAGTGTAAACATGGCCTTCTCCTCTCTCCTCCCCCCACTCATGAATTTGCTAACTCTTCTCCCTCCCGTGAACATTAGCTAGTGCTCTGTTATTAGCAAAATGGACATGTATTTGGGGAACTCTCAAATTTATTTTACTTTTCAGCAGGGATACAACTTTAAGAGAGAGTGAGAAAGCAATGGGTCTTTGTTGTTCAGTTGTTTCATCTTCAAGTCTTTTTGACCCCACTTGGGGTTTTCTTGACAAAGATACTGGAGTAGTTCGCCATTTCCTTCTCCAGCTTATTTTACATATGAGGAAACTGAGGCAAACAAGGTTAAGTGACTTTCCCAGGGTCACACAGTGAGTGTCTAAGGCAGGATTTAAATTCACATCTTACTGACTCTGGGCTCAGTGTTCTAGCAATGGATCCTAGAGTCAGAAAAATTGGGATCAAATCATGGCTCTGATATTTCCTGCCTCTGTGACCTTGAGAAAAGCAATTCCTCTCTTATGCCTCAATTTCCACATCTGTAAAATGAGAGGGATGGATTAGCTGCTCCCTAAGGTCCCTTCCAGGCCTAAATTCTGGTGATCCTAAATAGAGTAATTTCTTCTGCAGCACTGGGTGAGTGGATTTGGAATTTGGAATCCATGGATCTGAATTTGAATCTGGGCTCTGCTGTTTGCCCCTGGACTTGACCAGTCATTTGGCTCTCTCAGTTCCCATTTTTATGTTTCTGTTAGACTAGCATTGGACTCTGAGTCAAATGAGCTCATCAGTATGAATACTTGGAGAAACAGAAAACTCTATACAGTTTTAAGAGATAATGACTGTTACTTATCTTAAAGGAAGGGAGGATAGCGTAACAGATACAAAATGTTTCTGTTTGGACAACTAAAGAAAGGATGGCAACCAGTTACCTAGAAAATAGATTAATCTAGAGCAAGGACCATGTAGCCAAGGTGTAGAACAGACATATGAGACACATATGTGGCCCCCAATACTCCCCAGTGCATTAGAACCAGATTAAAATGTAATTGGGAAACATTTAACAAAATAGAACATGGATTATATTTCTATGTGGTTTTCTAAATCAGTATGTGGCCCACAGGAATCCTTCTGTATGATTTAGTGGCCCTGTTTCTATTTGAGTTTGATATGATGGGTGGAGCAGACAGAAGCCAGCCCTGAAGCCAGGAGGATCTGAGTGATCCCAGGGCAGCTAGGGGCACAGCTGATGGTTTCCCAGCCTCTAGGATAGAGTCAAGAAGACTTCTCTTCCTGAATTCAAATCTCGTCTCAGACACTTAACTAACTGTGTGATTCTGGGCAAATCACTTAACCTTGTTTGCCTCAGTTTCCTCATCTGTAAAATGAGCTGGAGAAGGCAGTGGCAAACTATTCCAGTATCTTTGTCAAGAAAACCCCAAATGGGGTCCCAAAGAGTTGGATGTGACTGAACAGCAACAACAAAAACGTCTCTTTCAGCTGTAAATTCTATGTACTGTTTTTACTCAGCATTTATTACAACCATTTAATCACTCACTCTCCCTCACTGCCCTCGGAAGGAAGAACTTTCTTTTTTTTTTTTCTCCATGATAAACTGCAACACAACTGAACCCTGACTTGCAGTCAGCCTCATAAAATCTGAAATGCCTCTTCCATGGCTCAGACATTTTATGTTTTTCCTAACTCTTCATCTCAATTCTCCCCCACTTCCCCCAATTCTAAATATATATGGCTCATGATTGTCTTTCCTTTTTGCCTATGGTTTCTATGTCTCAAAGACACTTAAAAAAAGATACTTAGTGTCTCTTAAATTCAAGATTAATTTGGAGGAAAAAAAATTCACAATTAACAATTAACCCATTTTTCTTCTTTACAATGAGTGGGACTTTCATCAATGACTGTGTTTACAGAAGCAACACCAGAGGCAGCTCAGTTAATGACATGACATCTAGCTTAATGGAGAGTCTAGTTAATTACAGGGAGGTCTTCAGATGTAGACTGAACTTCAGTGGGTGGCCTCTGGGGTAACTGCCACACTTACTCTACCACGGTAAGTCCCTCATCGTCAGATGGGGTCATCTCATCCTCTGACTGGTCACTGAGGAGGTCACAGGGGAGGAGGGAAGAGCTGTCGGCTAGTTCCAGCACTGGGGCGATGCTAGGTCTGCGGCTGCTAGAGCCATTTTCTGTGGGCAGTGCGAGTTTGCTGCTATTCGGGGGCCGGCAATCAGTGCTCTGCAAATCCATGGCCACTGTACCTGGAAAGAAGGGGAAAAAAACTAACCCACTGGCCACAGAGTGCTGTAATAGGGCTTTCCTTGTTCCCCCTCATCCCTTGTCATGTCCATCAGCACTCCCAGATGAATCCACACAGATCCTGCTCCCTAGATCCCAACTTCACTCTTTTCAGACTTCATTTACCCCAAATAAAAAGATCTATTTCCTGGCCACACACACTGGCCTTTCTCTCTAGCTATAGACTGAATCCTAATGAGGATCTGGAAATTTCTCAGAAAGAAGAGTTTTGTCCTTTTTACTGTAAGTTTCCTGGATTATCACTATAACATTCTCTCTGCTGGTGCAAAATTTTGTGGGTTGGATCTGTCTTAGACCCCAGCCAAGGGGAATGAACTACTATAATACCCAAAGGACCTCATTACAAAATCCTTTGTCATTTAATATTGTGGTGAGGTAAATATAAAGGGCGGAGTGGGAAGAAAGAATGGGATACTGGTAACCAGATTCAGGACTAAATTTTACCATGGATTCAGTGAGGGTTATTTGTTCCATGGTTCATTTAAACTTCTTACATCCCAAATTATTACCTTTTCTTTCCTTCAACCTGCAGGTGGCAGCCTGGGGTTGGGATAAGTCCCCCTTGGTCAGGTAAGCAGGCCCCTTGGACTTTTGTCATTAGTCCCTTGGCAAGAATGGATTTATCTAATTTTCCAGCCAGGACTCTGCCTTGAAGTCACAGATCCAGAGTCCAGAGTTACACTCTGGCTATTTGTCCCTCCCCATTATGTTTTGGAAGGTGAGATCAGGTGACAATAAACGTAACCTCTTTAGGTGAGCCTCAGTGTCTGAAACCGTTCAATGATGGCCCTAAACTAATTGTTTGCCATGCTAGCTCTAAGTCTTATAGTTCTAGAATTGGCATCCTGGGATAGAAGAGATGTACACAAAAGGGAAGAATCACAAGTGATGTGCCAATGCCCTGCTGATGGCAGGGAAGAAGTCACTGTGGAGTCTTTAGCCTGCTGGTGGAAACACCACCTGATGCCTCTGTAAGTTCCTGCTTAGCCCCCATAGCACGGGAGGGAGGGGAGATAGCACAGGGCCTGGGGTGACTGTTCCAATGCAATCTATCCAAAGAATGACTTGTATTCTACTCAACTAGTCAGAGAGCCAACTTCTCAGCGGTCAGTCCCAAGGCTGGGTCCATTCAGCCCAGAAAGCAGCTGGTCTGGTGCTGCTGGCCAACGTTGCCATGGAAGAATCTGCCCCTCTCTGTGTGACACATGTCTGTTTCTTGGAAGCCAATTTGGGAAGCTCCCTGATGGGAGGCATAATTGTGTATAATGTGCACATAATTTGGGCAGAACATGGGCAGCTGCTCCCCTCCTGCCTATGTTCCAAGGGCTGATGGCTCCAGGCCATATTGACAAGCACATAAAGTATTAGAGGGGAGGAGGGCAGTGAGATAGCAAGCATGGATCCAGGCTTGGACCAGGAGGCATATAGAGCCCATCTAATAGCAAGAAATTCTATCCCTCAATGTTCTTTCAGGTACTAAAAAAGAAGGAGGCGAAAGCCTTCTTGGTGGCCCCTAGGCTCTACCCTCTCAACTCCAGTCCTTCTTGAACGCTGTCCACCACCAGACTAATCTTTGTCCCACAGGGTTTCACCTGGTTACTCCACTACTCAAAGGCCTTCATTGTCTATAGGAGAACCATGTTGGTATAGTAGGAAGAACATTGCACTAGGAATAGAAGGACCTGCTTTCTTCTATCAATTTTGGCACTGACTTGCTGTGTGACTTTGAGCAAGTCACTTCCCATTTCTGGACTGTAATTTCCCCATTTCTCATGGACCTTTCAGTTCTGATTTTCTATGATATTATGATCTGCTTGGAAATAGTTGGGTTTGTAAAGGAGGGGGCAAAGAAGCTAATAGTTAAGATAATATTGACTGGTATTCTCTTCATTGGTGTTGATGGGGTGCAGGGGGAAGAACCCTAGACTTAGGGTTAGCAGTCCCTGTTCTACCATGTAAGAACTGTGTGAACAAGGGAAGTCATTTTTCCTTCGAGCCTGTTTCCTTTCCAGTGGTGTGTATGTGTGTGTGTGTGTGTATGTGTGTGTGTGTGTGTGTGAGCACATGCGTATGTGTGCACATGCAAACATGAGATGATCTCTAAGGTCCTTTAAGTTCTCATATTTTATGATTCTGTTCTGATGCCTGTGAAGAATCATTTAGTTTGAAGCCGAAAATAAACAAAACAAACTAAATCTACGTCCTTCCATTTTTTCCTCATTAAAAAATTACTGATGACTTTTTTTTCTCCTTCGAACAGACTCCACTTTGCAGATTGGGCCTGTTATTTACTCACTGTCAAAACCCAACTCCACAGGCAGTTGCAACATTGTTCTTGCTATGCATGAAATGATTGTTGTAGCTACATGTGGAGAACTGTGAAGATTTAACATTGATACACAAGCCACTCCAAAATCCTGGTGCTAGAAGTAAGAGTAATTCCTCATAGCAACTGCTCTCCGAAGCATGGGTGCTCTTCCCTCCTCTCCATTCTTTTTTTCCTCTAGGGATGCAACTTGATGGCTTTAGAAAGATTCTTTCTACTCTTCACTGTGTACACGTGGTGGGCCACAACAGTCTTCAGAGGACATGATATCCTCTGATCAGTTACCTGAACTGAGATGGCTGGCTGCTTGCAGGAAGGGTCAATGCAGTCTACCTTGGATTGAACTCAGCCTCTCCTCCCCCATAATAATTTTTTTTCCTTTCCATAATACAGTCACTTGTGATCTTGGAGTCAGGAAGACTGGAACTTGAATCCTGTCCCCCTCCTGCCAACACTTACTAAGGCTCTGAATAAGTCATTCATCCTCACAAGGCTCATCTGTTAAATGGGGCCTCTCTCACGTTGGGAGAACCAAATGAGATATGTAAACCTCTTTGCAAATCCTAAAGAACTATATAAATGTTAGCTATAATTATCATCATTATTAGTAGTAATATTCCCTTCAGTGATGCAGATCAGATTATGACCTCTCTCCTGCTTAGTAGGACTTCAGGAGTTGCTATGACCAACTATCATTACGAGGCCAGTTTGGTCTAAACTCAGCCCGGCAGGGTCTCAGATGACAACCATATAGCTATCATTAGACCCCTATATGGAGCCTTTCCAGGTTGGTACAACCTCTCAGAATGAATTCCCATAGAACAGAGGGTCACTTCCATGCTATGAGGTAATATCAGAGCAGGACCTTAGTGGAGATTCTAGAACAAAAATGACAGCAATGGTGAACATTCATAGTAATTTAAAGTCACCAAGGCACTTGAGCCATACTAACTGCAGAACTAGAGCATTTTATAGATGAGAAAATTGAGGCTCAGAGAAAGGGAAAGTGACTTGCCTGTGGTCACACAGCTGTGAAGTGTCAGGGCCAGACTTGAAGATTCCACACTCCAAGTCCTATGTTCTTTCCACTAGACAAAACCAACAGTGAGCAAAATCCTATGGAGAATGGAACTCTTCTGGCCAGGCCAGCAGACGATCTGGCACATTCTCAGTCCTACCCTAACCCTCTGCTAATTCTAAGATTGATCTGAACTCATTTGGAACCTCTTAATACTCATGGTCTGAGAAAGGCCCTCTAAGTTTTACTCTTTGTGTCTTAAACGTCCAATTCCAACATTCAAGGCTTCCCACTTGCTCCATTTCTGTAAGTTAGGATTTAGAGAATGAGACAATCTTTCTTCTCTGTTCCCTGTATGATCAGAGACTCCTAGAAACACTAAGCTTAGAGAAGCTTTAGAGGTCCTTAGAGGAGACCTCAGAGACTAGTACATTACCTTCTTTTAAGATGAGAAAATGGAGGGGAAGTGATTCACCCAAAGTCACACAGTGTGACTGGTCAAGCCAGTACTAGAATCCAGTCCCCCCCCCCCCCAATTACTTCAGTGTCTTTTGCTGTTTTCTAGATGTTTATTTTGCCCTCTCCCCAACTGCATCACTGAAAACTTTATCTAGTTCCTCTGTCCTTGCATGGCCTTTCCTGGATCTTGGGATCACATTAGTTGCCCTTTTCTGGACATTCCCCTGTCATGTTTGTCTGCCTTAATCATGGCAGTCAGATGTGCCTGTAGTTCTGTGTGGGTTGAGGCCTGTGGTTTAGCGTCAGGAAAGGATGTTGTTTTCTGGATGGTGGTTGGCATCATGAGGGCCTTTGGGGGACTGAATAGGGACCCATGGAGATAAAGAGGTGAGAAGAAATTGAAATTGAATTCAGCTTGTTCAGCTCTCAGTAAAAGTGTAAAATCGATTATGTCTTCCATGCTCTCTCACTTTACTTTATCTCTCTTCTTTCTCTCCAAGAACACTTATTCTGCCTGCTCAGGGCTCTCAACTATTGTCTGCCCTGTCCAGCAAGATCTCCTGCTCTGGATGCCTCCCTTCTGCCCCTCATTCACCCATTAGAACTTACCGATGCTGGCTTTCCTCTTCTATAAAGCTGCACTTAGGTAGAAATAATCTTTCTACTCATTCATGCAAATGGTTAATAGCTCATTAATGATGATAATTAATATAATATAATTATATAATAATTAATGATAATAATAGCTCACATCTAAATAGTGTTTTACTTGTGATGTTAAGTGGCATAATCATTATCGTCACTTTTATAGCTGACAAAACTGAGGGTCAAGAGGTATGGAGGTGAAGGGACTTGTCCAGGGTCACATAGCTAGTAGGTGGTAGAGCCAAGATCTCTGACTCCAAGTATAGAATTTTTTTTTTCCATTGCACTAAGCTGTAGGAATTGCCCTCGTTAGTCACACAAAGTTGATCTGTGAGATTTCCTAGAGGTCTTTGCATTTTAACAAGAGACTGGCTATGCCTCAACCCAAAGAATAAATCCTCAATAGTGAAGTTTTAGACAGTGTGGGAGATTGGGTGGGAGAGCAAACTGGGAACCTGGGGGCCTTCTCAATGCTCTGTGCCTCACATCATGCATATGACTACCTGTTTTGCCCAGTTTAGGATCATTTCTGCCCCTGACTTCAGGGAATTCCTTCTGGGAGTGGGGGGGGGGGTCCCCTCACCCATGGAAGCAATGATGCTATGGACTGGAAGCCGGGAGGGTCCATCATAGAGGCCTCGCCCTGAGAAGCCCTGCCTCTTCTGCTTTTCTTCCTGTTTGAAGATGAAGGCTGAGTTCTCCTCCTTGGTGATGTTGATATAGAAGCAGGTGTCAGAAGCAGCCATGATGTGCCGTGGGCCTGGGTTCAGCAAGATGCTTTTATTCTCCTCCCGCTTCAACCCGATCAGGCAAACACCATATCTAGGGCAGACACAATAGTAGGCACTCAAGGCCAACCTCATAAAGAGGGCACTGGCTTTCCCATTCCCACTCCCCTCTCTACCGCGGGGCTCAAAATGCTAAACTCGATTGAAAATGGAAAACTCTATTGCTGGCACTCATTGTCCCAATTGAGGGACAGACAAAAAACCTTAGGGAGCTTTTCTTTCTTTCAGAGATTCTCATTTAAAGGAACACAGTTATTTTCTTTATGCTGCATGGCCATAAGCCACTTACGCTTTTTCTAGTCAAAGCTGAAGGACTGGATTTTCCAGATAATAGAAATAATAGCAAAGTAATGATAACGACAAGAACAGCAGAACATCCACATAGTGATTTAAGGTTTGTAAATGTCAATGCTGGGATTCAACCCGGGGTACCTGGACTGTGAATTGAGGGCACTTCTTGTGATGGTAGAAGGGCCCTGGGGCTTGAAGTGGATGGAAAAATGTCACATAGAGCAGAGCAAACATGGGACAGAGGTCAGGAGATAAAATTTCTAGTCTTGGCTCTGCCACTAAATTCCAATATGTCCTAGGGCAAAGCTATTTCTTTTCTCTGGCCTTCAGTTTCCTCCTGTGAAGATCAGGTTGGACAAGATGATCCCCTACAATGTCTTCCATTTCTGATATTATAAGATTCCAGGATCTAAGATGTAATCTTTGGGGAAAAAACCCATTATATTTGGTGTCAGGGGACCTGGGTTCCATTCTTGACTCTGCTGCTCACTACCTGTATGACCTTGGACAAGTCACTTAACCTTCTGGGCCTCAGTTTCCTCACCTATAAAGCAAAGTGGTTGGACTAGATGATTTCTAAAATTTTTTTCACCTATGATCCTATGATTCCATGGGTTGAACTTTGCTTCCCCTCCCCTTCCTCACTTCTCAACACTGTTTCAGATCAGGGAAAGTGGAAGGGATGAGTAAGAAAAGAAGCAAGAATGAGGGAGAGGAGAGGGTATTTAGCCTCAGATGAGGGGTAAATACCCTTTCTACTCCTAACACCCCCCCCCCCCCCCCCCAAAAAAAAATCAGTCCTAAAGCTGTGGGTTTCTGCTCAGGTAGAATG
>NW_027187234.1:1000203-1001993 GCF_028583685.1 Petaurus breviceps papuanus
AGGAAACTCCTTTCAAGCAACACCTCTGGCCAGTTATTCCCTTACTTACCCCCCAACCCCCAGGGGACCCTGCCTTTCCTCTCACTTTTTGTGGGCGTGGAAGGCTGCATAGGTGAAGCTCTTGCCTTCATACTCCATGAAGAACTTGCTGTCTCCCATTCGGATATGATAAACTTCATTCCCTGAGCATCGACCGTACATCCGCTGCCATTGCTCCGGTGAGTCCTGACCTTCCCTAGGGACAAAGCCAGAAACCAGGCCTGCCTATTAAAGCTGCCCCAAGATGCTTGGGACAGGAGGGACACATGGACAAGGCCCACAATAGATGAGAGTTAGGAATGGAGGTACATTCTACCTGAGCAGAAACCCACAGCTTTAGGACTGATTTTTTTTTCTTTTTTGGAGGGGGGAAGGCAGGGCAGTTGGGGTTAAGTGACTTGCCCAAGGTCACACAGCTATTAGGTGTTAAGTGTCTGAGGCCACATTTGAACTCAGGTCCTCCTGACTCCTGGATTGGTGCTCTATTCACTGTGCCACCTAGTTGCTTCATGTAGGAATGATCTTACTCCATGAATGGCATGGTTTGAGGGACAATGGCAAAGCCTACCCACTTCCAAATATCTCTCTAGTCTCATTGCCTCATTTCCACCACTGGAGGATCATTCCATTTGTCAAGACAGACTGAAGAGGTCTCATCTTATCAGTCAGTCCTCATATGCTGCTCCACCCAGTCCCCCTCTCCCCCCAAATCCCAGGTCATTTTAGCTGATCGGAGACACACATGGTACTCCTGGCATTGGTTCTGGTTCTTTTGATGAAGATTACACTCTTTGGGGATAGCCTTATAAACACCCTCCTTGAAGAAAACTCTTTGGATAAGGTTGAGCTGGAGGCAAACTTGGATACTCACTGTCCCCGGGACGTGTGGACCAGCAGGGTGATGAGTGTGGAGGTGGCTGGGCAGATGCAGTTTAAGGCCAGCATGGCATATTTACACTCTTCTTCACACACCACATGGTCTGTATCAGAGAGGGAAAATGGTCAGCAGAAAAGGCCTTGCCCCTGCCTGCTGGGAGTGACATCTCATCCAGACATTGAATCTCAGACTCTCAGGACAAGGGGAGTCCTTATAGATCATCTTGTCCACTGTCCTGCCCACCGTAATAAACCTTTCTTGAACAGATAGCTATTTGGCTATATCTACAGTATCTTTCAGTACCTGAAGATATCCATAGTATCTTGGACAGATGGTTATCTAACTGATATTTATATACCTCTAGGGATAGGGAGACACCCATATTCTAGGAGGCAACTCATATTATTCTTCTATTATACCTTCCTTTTTATTGCCTTTTGCTTCTCCCACTGGACCTTCCACACCCCAGGACTCTGATTTCTTTCCTCTCATAAAGAGGACCAAATATTCTGTGGGCCGACATCTTCCCTTGGCTGACTGAATGTAGCCATTTTTGAATGGGCTATTTTCCTACTAGGGAACCTCTTTTGAAATGGTTTGTAGCTAGAAATAAAGTCCATTGAGTCCAACTCTGATTTTGCAGACAAGGAACTGAGAATTAAATGACTTGCAGAGTCACGCAACTATTAATTGTCTGAGGTGAGATTTGAATCTAGGTTCTCCTCACTCCAAGTCTTCTGCTGAATCCAGTACATTGCTTTTTCTTCTGAGATGCCAGGGCATGTTTGAGATCAATGGAGGAGCAACTTTTGGCTTTTTATCTTCATATATATGTATATATAGATATATATATATATATATATATATATATATA
>NW_027187234.1:1002093-1021154 GCF_028583685.1 Petaurus breviceps papuanus
AATATATATATATATATATATATATATATATATATATATATATATGTGTGTGTGTGTGTGTGTGTGTATCTTATGTAAGGGCCAAGGCTTTCAGCAGCTCTAAAGTACCCTGAGAAGACCTGTGGGAATGTGTCTGGTCTCCTTAATGAGACTGTAAATTCATTAGTGAGCCATGTGATCACAGATAAGTCACTTAATCTTTGTGCTTCATTTTTCTCATCTGCAAAGTGAGGAGGTTGGATTATACAATCTCAACGGTCCTTTAACATTCTATGGAATTTCATGATTCTATTAGACAAATTAGTATATAGTGGATATAGGAGGAGAGAGGAAGGTAGAGACAGACTTTGGTGAACTACCATAGAGAAGATAAACAATTTGAATGCTTCCTCAACAAAACATTCTCAGTTGGAAGGCTGTGATAGTGGCAAAACCACTTCTACTCTCTTCTGGGCCTGTTTTTCTAGCTGTAAAACAAGGGAGTTGCAACTAGATGATTTCTAAATTTCCTTTTAGCTCCAACATTCTCATATCTAACATCCCTTCCAGTGCTGACATTCTATGTTCTATGATTTTAAGAAGCATTAGTTGTATGGTTCTAGGACTCTAAGATGACAACCACTAGCTAGTTCTGTTATCTTTTTGCCAGCTCACTTGGGCCCTCTTAGAAATATGCATTTGGGGCGGCTAGGTGGCGCAGTGAATAGAGCATCGGCCCTGAAGTCAGGAGTACCTGAGTTCAAATTTGACCTCAGACACTAGCCATGTGACCTGGGGCAAGTCACTTAACCCCAACTGCCCTGCATTTCCCCCATCCAAAAAGAAAAAGAAAAGAAAAGAAATATACATTTGAATAAATACATAAATTTGTATAGCTATAATTGAGTATTTCCCTTTAGGGTACAGAAATCCCAGAGTAATTATCATGTGCCTAATAAAAATGTCAAAATAATAATAACTTCCCCTCAAGGAATTCACATAGCACTTGTCCTTTCTAATGCAGTTATCATGTATTAAATATATTATTGTTATTTGTGCATGTCCTCTGTTTTTCTTAGACTACAAGCTCCGCAAGGGCAGGAAACTATGTCCTCGCTAGACGAACTTTGTATGTTTCCTGGTACCTAGCTCAAGTCCCTAAACGAAGTGAATACTTAAAATAAGTGTGTTGAATTAAATGTTAGTGAGCCGGGTTCATTTTTATGCACCACAAACAGTCACCCTTCTTCACACTGCTTGGGTGGAAGCTGCCTTGCATGACTGGACACTTGGGCTCTATTTGCAGCTTTATGATTGACTCATTCTGTGACTCATTCTGTGACTCATTTTTCCTCACTGTTGCTCAGTTTCTTTCTAAGACTCATTATATGAACTGATGCAGAATGAAGTAAGCAGGACCAGAAAAGCAATACATACATCAAATAATCCAATATTTCAAGTATTTATTAAACACCTACTATGTTGGTCATCAATATAAATATGAAGAACAAAACTGAATCTGGAAAAATATTGAAAATATGCGTCTCCTTCCCTTTCTTGAAGAAGTGACTGACTATGGGTATGGAATATTTTATATACTATCAGACACAACTGATGTGTTGACTTGTTTTTATGGATTGCTTTTTTTCTATTTTTTTTTTTTGTTGATAGAGATGACTTTCTGGGTAGAGGGAGAGGGGAGGTATATATTCAGAATTGGAAGTGATGTGAAAAAATACATCAATAGGTATTTTTAAAAGAAGAAATATTCATCTGAATCTCATGATGTCTCTTGCTTTTGTTTTAAATTTTTATTGATGTTGTTTTTAGATCACTTTCACTTCTAAATATGCCCCTCATTCCCATGCTCAGAGAGTTATTCCATGTAGCAAAGCATAGAAAAAGAAAGAAACAAAAAGCAGTTCCACAAAACTAACCAGTCAAGTTTGATAGTGTATTCAATATCCTACTCCCATAGCTTCCCATACCTGCAAAGAAATGAAGGAGTATTTTCTTCTTTTTCCTTTGGGACCAAGACTGATCATAATCATTATACAGTGTTCAGCTGTTGTTTCTATTTACATTATTGTAGTTGCTGTTTACTGTTTCCCTGTGTCTGCTTTAATTTGCATCAATCCATATAAGTCTTCCCATACTTCTCCGAAGTCTTCATATTCCTCATTTCTTATAGCACAGTAATATTCCATCACACTCATGTACTATTATTGCTTAGCCATCCTACAATTGATGGAACAGATATCTTTTTTTATTATAATATTCTTAAAAAATTTTTTTGGAGGGGGGAAGGTAGGGCAATTGGGGTTAAGTGACTTGTTGAAGGTCACATGGCTAGTTTTTTTTGTGTTGTGTCAGAGGCTGGATTTGAACTCAGATCCTCCTGACTCCAGGGCCAGTGTTCTATTTACTGTACCACATAGCCACCCCTGGAACAGATATCTTTGCAAAAGACAAACAAGATTCTTACTTTTCTCCTTTCTCTAACCAGGACCTCGAGTTTATTGTTGTTCGGTTGTTTCAGTCATGTCTGACTCTTCATGACCCCATTTGAGTTTTTCTTGGCAAAGATACTGGAGTAGTTTGCCATTTTCTTCTCCACCTCATTTTACAGATGAGGAAATGGAGACAAACAGGGTTAAGTGACTTGCCTAGGGTCACACAGCTAAAGTGTCTGAGGCCAGATTTGAACTTGGGAACATGAGTCTTCTTAACCCCAGGGTCAACACTCCATCCACTGTGCCACCTGGCTGCCTAAAGTCGATCTTTGTCCTGTCTCCAAAAAGCTAGTCACTAAAGGACCAAAATACTTATGCAAAATGCTATCTCATAACTAGCATTTGCAGGGCATGAGGACTCAAGTCCAGCACTCTAGAGAGGCCCTAACACATTCAAAGCTATCATTTCTAGAGTACTTTCAGGTGTACAAAGTACTTACAGAAACCCCAGGTGAGAGGTACTGCAAGAACCTAACCCCATTTTACTGATGAGGCATCTAAATGCTATCACCATCATCATCTTCCATCATCACTATCATGGCATGGAGGTGACCTGGGTTCTTGAAGGACATACTAGCAAAGGGTAATCTCCAAGCTGGAAAGACTTTATGTACAGGTCCAATGAGAGACTATCTGGTTTTCTGTTGTGGCTTAGATGTATTGTTTTGCCAAAGTCCTTTCCCAGCTGTCCCTCCGGCTATTAGTAACTTCTCCAAGATTATTTTATTTCTACTCTGTATGTATTTTGTAAGTTCCTCTCTGTGTTTATGTTGTTTCCATTAGGGTATAATCTCCTTGAGGCAGGGTCCATTGTTTTTGCCTTCCTTTGTATCCTCAGCGCTTAGCAGGGTGCCTGCCACATAGCAAGCACTTAATACATGTTTGTAGGTTGATCAACTTGGGCTATGTGCAAAGTGGCTCATCTCTAGGTTGACTGAAGAATGATGGATTTTTCAGTCATAACCATTCCCTAAGACCTTCTACTCAAATTGTAAAGAGATAGTAATCTGTGATAATAGATGGATGGGCTACAGGATCTCTCTGGGCTGAAATGTTGAGAAGCCCATTAGTTCTCTTGACCATTAAGTCAGACTATTGATTCTTACTGACCATGTAATCCACTGAATTACCTGGGAATTTTTTTCCCCATATGAACCTCAATCTGTATTTACAAACCTCCAATTCAAGGGATTTGCACAGTGAATTCTGCCTTTCAAAGACACTTTCACCTATTTTTCTCTTGTGAACCTCATAACCACCCTTTCAGGTGGGATGAGCCAAGGTATTGTAGTCTTAATTCTGCAGAGAAGGAAGCTAAGGCCCAGAGAGAAGTGACTTAATCGAAGTCACATAGCAAGTTAGTGGCAAAACTAGGCCTAGGTCTCTGGTCTTCTGAGTCCCAGCCCACACTTTCTCCATTGCCATGGCACCAGACTGCCATGTGACTAATCCCTTCCCTTTTATTTATTTAAAAAAATTTAATTTATTTATTTTTAGTTTTCAAAATTCATTTCCACAAGATTTTGAGATACAATTTTTTCTCTCTCTGTCTTTCCCCTACCCACCCCAAAATAGCAAGCCCACTGAATACCCCTTCCCCCAATCTGTTCTCTCTTATATCCTCCCCCTTCACCCTCCCCCCTAACTTTCTAGTATGGCAAGATGGGTTTCTATACCCCAGTACCTGTATATCTTATTTCCCAGTTGCATGTAAAAAACCAATTTTTAAACATTTGTTTTTAAAACTTTGAGTTCCAGATTTCACATCTTTCTTAACAAAAATGCTCCAGGACATTCATGGAGACACACACAATTTATCCTTTTTGCATGCTGTCTCTCTCATTAGACTGTGAACTTCTTGAGGGCCAAAATTTTCCGTTCCCCAGTATTTAGCATAGTGCCCAACACAAGTGCTTAATGAATATTTATTATATATAACAATATATAATATTTGTTATATATAATAATATATAATAAATTATATATTATAAATAAAATATTTATTAACTGACCGACACATTCAGCCTGACAACTGACAACTGACACAACCTTTCAACTGGAAACCAAAACTTACCAGCAAATTTGACATGAAACTTATTCTCTGGTTTCAAAATCTGAACATAGAGGGGACAATTGGGAGCAAAATCCTTAACTGCCCAGGCTCTCAGGATGGTCTGGTGGTCCTAGGGGAGAGAATGCTGTTTAGCTTCCCAACCACCTGCGTCCTCTCCTAGAGAACACACACAACCTCGCCCAGCCCTATTTTCAGTCATCACAGAATTTGAGTGCTTACCGCTGCTGTTCGGTCCACTTCGTTCCTACTGCTAAGGATGAAGCAGGCCTCCCCGTTGTCCATCCTGGAAAAAATGAGTGATCTATTAGCTTTCAATCCATGTAACCTCAAGCCAGCAGGCATTCCCTGAGCAACTACCTTGTACCCAGCCCTGTAATAGGCTGGTCAGAGAAGCCACAGTCCCTGCCTTCAAGGAGCTGACAGTCTGGTTGGGGAAACAGAGTTTACATATATGGAACAATGAAAAAATGAGAACACAGAATATAACATGTAGTATAGATTATAACATATTACAAGCTCACAGACAGAAGAAAGCTTTCTTGTGGACTATAACAGGCTCAGAGAATATAACATGTCTGGCTACAAAAGACCTTTGATATGATCTAGTCCAACTCCAGCATTTTGTGGGGGAAACTGAGGCCTGGAGAGGGTAGCTTGCCCAAAGTCATGCAGTGAGTTAGTGGTAGAAATGGGTCTACAGAATCACAGAATCTCAGGGTTTAAAGGGAGGGACCTCATCTAGTATAAGCCATGCTTAAAGAAGAATCTTCTTTATAATATTCCCAATGAGTCATCATCGATTCTGAAACTCATGATTCCAAAATCTATGGCTCTCTCTTCATTGCACTACTTTGCCTTCAGGACCTACATGCCTGAATTACAGAAGTGTCAAGACAACTATTCTGCTGTAATGTGGGAGAAATGAAATACTGGAGTAGATCAAGTGACCTTATCTAAGTGAGGAATAGGAAGGGAAGATTTCTCAGAGGAGGTGAGATATGAAAATCTCAACTAAAATAATTAATGTTTAGAATTGCTAATTGCCAGATACATGCCTGTTGGCTATGTTAACAAAGAGCATAAATTCATAGCATATTGATTTTCTCTCCTTTGAGAACAATGTCACTTCACTATTCAGAGGCATGGGAGACCTCTAAGCCTCCATTTCATTTCAGGGTAATCATTCAAGTATCCTAGAAAGGCAGAGCATCCTTTCCCACTTCCCCATGTTTTTGCTACCTTAATTTCAGTCAACATATGCATCTTGTGGCCCAGAACCAAACCTCTGGGTTTGCACGGACCTGGTACAATATTAGGGGGTATTTTCAACAATCTAGAGATCCCAGTTTGGCTGATTTTGTCCCTATCCAGGGTCTCCCATGAAAATATTTAGCTCATGTTTTGGTTTTTGCAGAGATAAAAGAGAGGAAGACCCTTAACCCTCATGCAAGTACCTGGCTAACAACACATCAAATATAGACAGGTTTTATTTTACCTGACAGGAAACTTAAAATTCAAAGAACTAGTTAGCATCTGAGTCAAGTCGACCAACAAATAATCAAAACAACTCAGTTTCCCTCTTCAGGGCTCTTTGCCTTTCTGAGGGCCCTAGACAATACTTCAGACTTATCCTAGTAACCTAGGGTTGAGATTGAATTGAAGTAATACCCACACTAAGTTCTGTCTCCATGAGGGGAAGCTATTGTTGTTTAGTCATTTCCAACTCTTTGCGTGGCCCCTTTTGGGGTTTTCTTGGCAAAGATACTGGAGTAGTTTGCCATTTCCTTCTCCAATTCATTTTACAGATGAAATTGAGACAAATTGGGTTAAGTGATTTGCCCAGGGTCACACAACTATTAAGTGTCTTAGGCCAGATTTAAACTCATGAAGATGAGTCTTTGGGACTCCAGGCCTGTTACTCTAATCACTGTGCCACTTAGCTGCCTTTGTGAGGGCAAGTAGGTACACCGAATTATTTGCACTCTCATCCAGTTCACCTGTGGATTAAAGCATTTGTGAGATTGTTTAATGGGGTCTGACTTAGTCTGTGATGAGAATTAAAGATTAATCTGTCACTAGGGTTAGGGGGCCAGTCTATGGTTATAGTTAGGCTATGGCTAAAGTCCAGCTTAATGGTTAGCCATGGTCAGTTGGCAGTCTGTGGCTGACCCCTAAAAGGAAAACATACTGATGTAGCTCTCACTGATTGATCCACTCATTAAATTCTCAACAGAAGCCAGAAATATGGCCTGTTTATTATTTAATTTTCCTCAGCCTACTTTATGTACCTCATTCAGCTGGCCACAGCAGATTTCATCTATGAATCATTCACTTCTCCTAAAGAACGGTTCTCCCTTGACAAATGCTCCTTGCAGAGACTGGGATTACAATGAGAGCTCTCATAGTCATGACTAACAATGCATTTTTGGTGTCCTATAGAGCCTGTGTGGAAGAGGATGCTTACATATTGTAAATTAAGACCTTTGTGTGTGCCCAGCAAATGCCAAGAGCTACAAGATAAAGCCTACTTTAGGTTACCTAGGTATGGGCTACTCATGGGGAACTTTGGGATTTCTTTTGGCTTTCCTCTAGCCCCTCAGCAGACCATGTGCCTCGACCTTCTTGTTAGTGAGTAAGAAATGTATTTATATTTTATATTATATATAAAATATTTTATATTAATATATTCATAATATATTTACATATTTATACTTATATTTTCATACATTCTGATCATTAGAAAAAAAAAGTGCTGCTAAAACACAGCAGAAGATTTATCAAGCCAAAAAATTGACACCTTTGGGATTATCTGTGTTGTTATTCCCTTTAGCTAGCACAGATCATCAACAGTTAAATGTATATACCCAAGCTTTCAATGGTTAAAAAACCCTAAATTAACCCAGTTTAAGTATAGACATTATCTCTTTCTTCTGGCAGTAATTATGGTGTTGGAAAGTAGGAGGAGGCAAATGTCTCCTTTCCCCCACTCCAAGAGACTCCCCTTCTTCCCATAGACCTGCTTCTGCACTCACTTGGCTCTCATGAGGTCTTGATCCTTTAGAGCTGAGCCCTGGAGATAGATCACCCTCTGAGACCATAGAGGGATCTGAAGAACCCGACGCACCTGAATGTCCATCTCCGTTGGGCAAAGGATCACCACATAATAGTCCTGTAACAGGAAATCCATCTGGGTCCCTTATTCATGCAGAGGGAGCAACATGTAAATAATGGCATGACTTCCTATTAGAGAGCTTTGGAAAATGCATGATTGTAGGATCATAGACTGAAAGCTGGAACAGAACCTAGATCCCAACTTGTCCAACCCTCATTTTTAACAATTGAAAAAACTAGGATCCACAGATGTTAGGTGACTTGCCCAAAATCACACAGGTACTTGATTCTCACAACATTGCTCTGCCTTAGAAGTAAGTGGGAGAATTATGGCATTATATTCATTGGGTTGATAAAGAAACTGAGGCCCTAAGTCATAGGGTCTCACAATATTAGAACTGGAGGGAGGTAGAATAGAGAGCAGCCGTGTTCTCATTCTGAGCCTGTAGGACCCTTGTAATGGTCCCCTCCATGTCCCTGGGAGCTACATGAACCCTGTCTCTAATCCTGCCCAGGATACAGACAAAAGCCCTGCACAAGGCCAACCATTACCTGGAGCCGAGGGTGAGCATAGAACTCATTCAGGAAGTCCATGAGGAGGTCAATCTTGAGAGAGCTGACACAAAGGACAACATGTTTCTCTGTCTGGGCTCGGTGGCGGCTGTAATTGCCTCCAGATTTTTGTCGCTCCATCCAGAGGTATACAAGCTCCTCAAACTACAAGGAAATGAAGTGGTCTGAATGACAGAACAACCTAACGCTTTATGTACAAGGCTTAATGGGGAGGTTGGTGCTTGGATTGGGCCTTGGAGGGTGATAGGATTTAATAGGTAGAGAACAAGAAGGAGATTGCAGGAGAATATAAATTTTTTTGTGGGAAGGGATTGTGATTTTTTTTTGTCTTTGTATCTTCATTGCCTAGTGCAGTGTGTAACATACAGTAGATGCTAAATAATTGCTTGTTGAACTGAATTTGGTCTCATCCTTACCTCCACAACTCTCAAATCTATCCTCTTTTGTTATTTACTTACACAGCCACTCCCTAGTTGAGGCCTTTATTTTTTGTAACTGTATGATTGCGATAATCTCCTAATTGATATTTTTGCTTCCAGGTTCTTCCCTCTCCAACCCATCCTCCACACAGCAGCTAAATCAATATATATTTGCTTTTTGGAGGGCAATTGGGGTTAAGTGACTTGCCCAAGGTCACACAACTAGTTTCTGTGTTGTTTCTGAGGCTGGATTTGAACTCAGGTCCTCCTGACTCCAGGGCTGGTGCTCTATTCACTGCGCCACCTAGCCGCCCCTAAATCAGTATTTTTAAGTTCACTGGTCTGCTTAAAAGACTTCAGTGGTTTTCTATTGCCTCTAGGATAAATTATACACTCTTTCAGGTTATTAAGGCCTCTTCTATTTGGCTCCCACCCACCTTTCCTAACTTACTTTATGTTATCCATTTTCGTGGATTCTATCTTCCATCTACAACTGTTCCTTAGATATGACACTACACCTTCCATATTCATGCCTATCCCCAGGTTGTCCCCTGTCCTCAAGGAGCAGACAAAGCTGGGACATTTCATTTTGTTTTTGTAACCTCCTTGTGTAGTAACCCAGTGCTTTGCACATAGGTAGGTGTTTATTCACTGTTTTTTGAACTGAATTGAATTGAAGGAAGAATAGTGTGAGGACAAGTGTTGGGGGAAGAATGAAGAGGACACATATGGAAGACAGTAAGAAGACAAGTGGGGCCTTGAATTTTCGTTTACCATAAGTAGGTGCCTAAAACACACAGTGTCCTAAAAATAAAAGGGATTAAGAATTTGAATGGATGACCACTTGTTGGAGAAACTGTAGAAGGGACTTTGGGCCAATTATTGGTTGGTGACTGTGAGTTCCCTTACTTCTCTGGAATTCTGCTGTTCTGTGAACATAATATACTGAGATAATGGTTTTATTTGGAGAAAGCCTCAGATGAAGTCCAAGCCTGAAGGAGAGGTGTTATATTCATCATATTTTTGTAGCATTTCATAGTTTCAATTCATCATCTTAAGACAATGTGAGGGCAGTCAGTCAATAAACATTTGTTAAGCACCTACTATGTGCCAGGCATCGTGCTGAATGCTAGGATACAAAGAAAGGCCAAAGACAGTCCCTACTCTCAAGGAGCTCACAGTCTAATGGAGGAGGCAGCATGAAAATGATTCTGTGCTAACAGTGTCTCTATATAGGCTATATTGGGGATAACCAGGAGATGAAAGCCACTAGAATTAGGGGGTATTGAGAAAGGCTTTCTGTAAAAGTTGGGATTTTAGCTAGAAATTGCAGAAAGCTAGGGAAGCCAGGAGGAGGGCAGGCCAGGTATTACTATCCTCATTTTAAAGATAAGGAAAACAAGACTGAGACAGGTAAAGGGTCCAAAGTTGCACAAGGAGGAAATGGCAGAGCCAGGATGAAAAATCAAGCCTCCTGACTGACCCAGTCACAGAATCACAGAATGTTAGAGTTGGGAGAGACCTGTAGACCATCTAGTACAAACTCCTTATTTTGCAGGAAACTGAGGCATAGAGACTTGAAGTGAAGGTCACATAACTAGCAAGTGACAGAGCTGGGATTCAGCCTCGTGCTGTCCTTCTGGTCTTGCAGCTTATTATGATGCCTCCCACAAACTAGCACTTAGATGCTTGTCGCTTGACTGATGGAGTCTGACTCCCAGGCCTGGGCTCTTTCATGCTAGCTAGCCTCCTGACAAAGTGTGTTTAGCACACATCTTAAACTCCTTATCTCACGACGGAACTCATCGTCCTTCTTCTCTAAGCCCGCCTCTCGTCCTAACTTTCCTGTTCTGTTGAGGGTACCTCCTAGTCCCTCAGGCTGGTTTCATCCTTGATGCCTCACTCCACCCCCCAATCCATTCTGCCTTCACAAGCTCTCTCACATACATCCCTTTCTCAATGACATTGCTGCCAGCCTGACACTGCCATCAGCCGCTGTAGGTCTTCCTCATCTCATTCTTGGACACTTGCAATATCCTGATGTTCGGTCTCCCTGCCTCAAGTCTCTTCCCATTCCAACTTGTCAACCCACTTGTCAAACTGATCTTTCTAAAAGCATAGGCCTGAATATGTTGCCCCCTCCCAAACTCCTCCTCCCCTTCAATAAACTCTAATGGTCTCCAGGATCAAATACACAACCATCCATTTGGCTTTTAAAGCCCTTCATAACCTGGCCCCCCTCTTCTTACATTTTACTCTTCTTCATGTACTCTGCAATCCAGTCACACTGGCTTCCTTGTTGTTCCTTGTTCAAGACACTCCTCTGAAATCCAAGCATTTTCGTGGGCTGTCCCTCATGCCTGGAATTCTCTTCCTTTTCATTTCTGTCTCCTGGTTTCACTGGCTTCCTTCACATCGCAGCTAAAATCCCATTTTCCAAAATAAATCTATCCTGATCCCCCTTAATACTAGTGTTTTTCCTTTATTTATTATCTCCAATTTATTCTGTATATACCGTGTTTCCCCGATAATAAGACACTGTCTTATTATTTTTTTTGGACAGAAAAACAGCAGAGGGCTTATTTTCAGGGGAGGGCTTATTTTAATGAACACTGACAGCAATTTTAATAAACAGGTAAATGTGAACAAAAAAATGTACCTTTATTCAATAAGCAAATCACTGGGGAAGAACAGGATGACGCGCTCACTGCTGCAGCTCTGATTGGATGCAGCTCGGAGCGCGGTGTGCGTTTCACGGGGGGGTGGTGCATACATGCATACAGAGGGTACTGTAATATAGCGTGTAGCGCAGGGGATCACCTTCACTACAGTAGCGATCTCAATAGGGCTTATTTTTGGGGGAGGGCTTATTTTCGGGATAGGTCTTATTATCAGGGAAACACGGTAGCTTGGTTGTATCTAGTTGTTCCCGCATTGTTGTTTCCCCATCAGACTGTGAAATCCTTGAGAGAAGGGACTGGTTTTTGTCTTTGTGTCCCCAAAGTTTATTACGGTGTCTGGCATATTTTTTGTTCTGGCTGTTCAGTCATTTTCCAGTTGTTTTCCGACTCTTCGTGACCCCATTTGGGATTTTCTTGGCAAAGATAATGGAATGGTTTACTATTTCCTTCTTCAGCTCATTTTATAGATAAGGATACTGAGGCCAGCAGGGTTAAATGACTTGCCCAGAGTCACACAGCTAATAAATGTCTGGGGTCAGATTTGAACTTGGGAAGATGCGTCTTCCTGACTTGGGCGTGGAATTCTAGCCACCACACCATAGCAAGTGTTTAATAAGAGCTTGTTGACTTGACTAGGAAACATGTGACCCTTTTAGGTGGGGAGCTTACCTGGAGGGGGAGGACAACCAGGGCCACACAGATCATGATGACCACCAGGAGCTGCGATGGCCAGATTTTGGGGGTTACATCTCCATAGCCCACAGTGGAGAAGGTGACGATGCAGAAATAGAAAGACGTGAGGAGGGAGAGGTTGTCTCCTGCCCTTTCCAGGTGCTGGATGCCACAGGTCCTATGGAGATTCAGTAAAGGGTGAGAATAGGCCTGGGGAGATAGTGGAACCAAGGGATGAATCATCGCGTGTGGCTATCAACAGGAATCACCCTGAGCGAGTCCCTGCCTGCCCTCTGGGCTCCAGAGAGTACTTACAGAAAGCATGGCATTTAGAGCTGGAATGATGTCTGGAAGTCATACTGTCCAGCCACTTGTTTTTACAGATGAGGAAACTAAACACCTGAGGTATTAAATGACCTGCCCAAATGACTCGCTACAGACGTAGCAAGAAGCATAGTCTAAGCAAAGGAAGCTGGGAAAATACATCAGTTCATGGCTAACAGGGGTCAGGCAGAGAAGAGCTCAGTGCTTTTCAGAAACTTTTAAGCCCTCTGAGAAAAAGGTCAGAGCCTTTTCTAATTAGCACATACGCAGTTCATATGCACTGCTACAACTAGAATGTTTTTCCAGGTTCCTGAAAAGAATTTCTTGACTATTGCTCTTATATTAACCAGATCTGTTTAAGAGAGTTGTATAGCTATCTCTTTCGGTGCAATAAGAATTAAACCTAGTAACTGACCAGTCTGAATTGGGTTTGAAAACAGAAAAGGCTTGGGGAAAGTGGTTAAAGGTAAAGAATGTGGATTGGCAGTCAGCATGGGTTTGAATGAAGGAATCTTGGGCATGTAACTTCCCCACAGTTATATGCCCCAAACTGGGCCTCAGTTTTTTCACCTAGAAAATAGGGAAGGGGTGGACTAGATAATGTCTGATGTCCAGTCCATCTCTATATCCTATGACTGCTTCGATCTTGCTTATGTCAGACACAGTAAGAAAGATTCATGGTCTGCTCAAAAAGAAACCAAGGGTACTGCAAATGGCTAGATGTGTGGTCTATACTCCTTGCCAATTTGCTTTTTCTGCCTCCTTTCCCCCCTTAATTTTACAGATGAGGAAACTGAGCCCAGAGAGGATAAAGGCTTTGCTTAAGGTCTGCTAGCAAGTAGCAGAATTCTAATATACTATGCTATCTCAGTTCAAATACCTAAAAGTGATCCTTTATGTGTCAGACTCTAATGTACTTAGGAATTTTCTTCCTTCCCCCTCTCCACCTGCCTTACCCTACTCCAATCTAATACTTTGCACCTGGTAAACAGAAGAAGTTTTAATGTAGATAGAAGGCACAGGGTTGGGGAGCCTGTGGCCCTTGAAGGCCATACTGGAGGCCCTAGAGAGCCACATGTGACCTCGAGGTCATGGGTTCCCCACCCCTGATCTAGAAGAATTCACAAACCCATAGGTGAGTAATAGGATGCCTCAGAGCTGCAAAGGGTTCAACCAGGTGTCAAACCTCAGATGATACTTACCCAGTAAAAAGGAGGCACAAGAGTGTACAGAAGAGGATCAGGACTTGGTTAAACATGGCGGATTGAGTCCTTAGGATGGCCCTGTGGAAGTCGTTCTGTGGAAAGACATCACTGCCATGAGAACAAGGCAGAAAAAAGGAACGTGACTTAATCTGGTTTAACTTGTATTTTTTGAGTGCAGTGTGCCTACTACACAGTCAGGAACTGTGGGTAGATAGGAGGAAAAGAGGACTCTCTCTGTCCTTGGGGAGTTTACCACTTACAGAATGATGTAAATAAAGTAGAATGGGACTAAGTGCTGGGCTGACCTAACCTAATTAGGTGCTCCCTGAGCACAGGACAGGCAGTAAGCGCTACAGGGCTGCAGGGGTTGTTAAAGGCTTGAGTACTCCTGGATGACTTCATGGAGGAGGATATCCTTGAACCGAACCCTACAATGGGGAGGATTTGGATCTATGACAAGCAAAGGGTGTTCCAGCTAGGATGGCCTTCACACCCTCAGACACATACACATGCAGAGAGTCATACAGATACAGAGATAGGCACACCCACAGATACCATAGCCGTGCACACACCAAAGAAGCTACACAGAGCCACGAACAGGCTTTCAGAGAAAGACTCACATTCAGACATACAAAGTTGGAATACAACAACTGGCTATTTTGAAAACAAATGATTAATAATAACTGGCTAAGGCTATGCACCAATTATTAGCATGTTGACTGACTGTATTCAGCCTTCTGTTTTAAAAATAATTAGGTATTTGAATGGGTTCAATTAGTCATTTTAAAATACCCAGTTACTCTACTGAATTCAGATTCGCAGGCTGCTCGAATGGGAAGGGACCTTGGGGATCATCTGTTGTTTATGAAACAATTGTCTGTTTGATGGGATTCAATTCCCTCACCCACAAACCAGTCAGGGCGGGCAGACATAGCCTCTGTTTCTATGGTTTAAAACAGCCATTACACTCCACATCTTTCCCATGGCCTCTGGAGGAGGGAGAAGGTAGCAGCAGAATCACTTTTGTCGATTGGGAATCCATCCATAGGGGCTTCATTGCTTAATTATGCCTGTGATTTGAATGAGGCCTCAAACTAATCAGTTAGCTTGCTCAAATGGGACAGTAATGCAAAATGCTTTATAAATTGTAAACAAATACTGGGAATTGTTTAAGTACTTAACTTGGAGTCATATCATGTCAGTGTTGAAAGGAAGCTCAGGGGCAGCCAGGTGGCACAGTGAGTAAGAGCACTGGTTGGGAGACCTGGGATCGGTTCTGGCCTCAGATACTTGGCACCCACACAAAATAACTGGCCGTGTAACCTTGAGCAAGTTACTTAACCTCCCCCCCCCCAAAAAAGAAAGGAAGCTCAGAGTTCATTTAGTATAACTACCAACACAGTGTAAGAATCATCTCTGTAGCCTCCTTGAACACCTCTAGTGACAGGGAGATCACTATATAATGAGGTAGCATGTCTCATGTCTGGATAACTCAATTTATTAGAGAATTCTTCCTTATAGAAAGCAGATTTCTGCCTCCCTGTAATTCCTATTGACTGGTCCTAAGCCCATAATAGCCTTTCAAAGACTAGAAGCTAGTTATCATAATTCCACAAATTCTTTTCATCCCTAGTTTAAATGTACACAGCTTCTATCATTGATTCTCCTTTGATAAAGTTTTGAGTCTTCACCCTCTCCCTCTCCCCCTGCCACCCATCTTGGTTATCCCCTTCTGGACTCAATTTTCGTCATAAAATATGTCCAGAACTGAATATATTATTTCAGGTATGATATGACTCAGCCAGAGGACAGTAGTACTATGACTTCCTTTTTTTCTGGACTCCAGACTTTTATTTATTAATCAACCAATGAGCATTTGATAAGTATTTACAATGTGTCAGGCAAAAAGCTAGATGCAAAGGCAGAAACAAAACAGCCCCTGCTGTCAGACAATTTTCAATATATTGGGGGAGACAATATATACATAAATAAGTATATGCAGAATCCAATATGAATTTCTTTTGTGGAAAAGATACTAGCAATGGGGGAATCAAAAGACTTCCTGCTTTCAGAAAGTGATGCTGGAACATAGTTTTGAAGGAAACAAATTCTAATAGGTAGAGGTTAGGAGGAACTGTGTTTTGGACTTGTGAGAGCCTGACCTGGGAGACTGAGGAGATTTATCATTTTTGTTCCTGTCACCCCCATCCAACTGAGAAGTCTCTGTGGATTCTGAACTCCCTGTCAGGGGTGGATAACATTGCTTTGTTGATGGCAAAAAGCCAACATGTTGCAGAGTGAGCCTTTCTAAACTGATTGGCTTTTACAGTTCCTTTGGGAGGCAATGAATTGTTTCAGCTTAAAGGCCTTCCTTGCCAGCTCTTACTAGGCTGGAGTAAAGTAAGACCTGATAAAGGACTCGATTATATGTTGAATAGATAGTAGTATTAGTCAAAGTAACATTTGAATCAAAGAAACTACATTGGGGATAGCTGAGATTTCATGGCATATGCTCAGCTCTGCCCAAAGATATCTTTGGGGAGAAAAAAAAGTCACATGCACACACACAAACTCCAATCTGTACTAACAGTAGAAGGGAGACAGATGGGCCACCAGGTTTGCTATAACCCAAACCCACAATCCATTCAGTTTCTGGTTACTTACAATCATGTTCTCTAAGGCATACTTGGCCAGCCAGCAGTTCAGAAAAACTGGGATGAACAAATTCCGCAGGGGAGGCCAGAAAATCTAAGAAACAATAGACAGTAGCATTTGGGATGAAGCCCTCTGGGGAATAATTCCCCAGAAGATGGATACCCAAATCAGTAATCCCTCCTCTATAGAATGGGTGATCCAATGCTTATTTACCGTGATGATAAATGGTACTGTGTTGATCATTTCCAAAATGAAAGAAACTCGGAAGATCTGTTCCCAAATGTTTCCCTGTGGAGCCAAACAGTAAAATAGCTTAGAGAAAATTCCAGAGAGGGAGTGAGGGAAAGATGAAGAGAGAAAAAGCAGGGAGTGAAGCATGAGGAAGGAAAAGTGGGCACTGAGAGGGATGGTAAAAGGAGAGAAGATGGAGCAGTATGGAGAAAAGGAGGGAACATAGGAGGAGAAAAGAGGGGAAGAAAGAGAGATGTGAGGAGAAATAGAGAAGAAGAAATGAAGACATGTAGAGAAAGGCAATAGAGAGACAATAAATAGAAAGGGAGACAGACATGAGGATGGGTGATGGAAAAAGAAAGGGGAAAGATAAGAGGGAGAGAGGCAGAAATGGTGGGGAAGAGATGATAAAAGAGCTGGGGAAGGGGCAAAAGAAAGATGCACAGTGACGGAGAGGAAGACAGAGAGGAGGAAGAAAGGAAAGAGAGACATTGAAGGGAGAGAAATAAGGGGTGAGAGAAAAGGGGAGAATGGGAGGAAAAGGGAGAACAGTAGACATTACAATCTCTTCCTGTAAAAGAATTTCCAAATACTCAGAGAAATTACTATTTAACACATATAATTGTATTGACATAGTCATTATAGAGGTGGTAGAAATAGTTAAAAACTAAATCCCTTTTCTTACCCCTTCCCTTCTCCTGATGCCCAATAGATTATTAACCCCAAAGGAAAAAACAGAGCAGCTTTCTGTAGTCTTTTCTCAGGTCTAGTCTTGTCATTAGTGACCATTTTGGCAGGGGCAAAAGGGTAAGAGGCACACACCTAGCTGCATTTTCCTCCCTGCTACATCTTTTGAGTTGGGTCTCTTAATTGACAACTGTCAACCCTGGAGTTGATTCCACTTCTGAATAAGTAGATTGTCATCAGCCTTTCCTGAGGCTCCCTGGCTCCCACTTCTGTGTGAGAGAAGGGGCATTTGTGCAAAGCTAGGAACCAGGACGGGGATTGGCCTGAGTCCCCAGGCTCACCTCAGGATAGCTTAATGACAGGGAGAAAGGCCAGCCTCTCCCGGTTCAGAGCCAGGAGTCTGGAATGATAACACAAAGATCATAGGATTTCCCCAAAGAGCATGATCTCAGGCCATTTGTTTGGGAAATAGTCACTCAGACATTCCTGTTCATAGCCCAGGGGTGGGCAACTTACGGCCTTGAAGTCCCGTGTGGCCCTCTAGGTCCTCAAGGATGGCCCTTTGACTGATTCCAAACTTCACAGAACAAATCCCCTGAATAAAAGCATTTGTTCTATAAAACTTGGACTCATTCAAAAAGCTGTACCCAAGGACCTAGAAGGCTACATGTGGACTTGAGCTTGTGTGTTGCCTACCCCTGGATTAGACTGTGACCTTGGTTCATGCCTTCTCTAAAAAGGAAGGAAGAGAAAAAGGAGCAGGAAGGAAGAGAATAGGGGAAAGAGATAGAATAGAGGGGAAAGGGAGCAAAAAGGAGCAAAGTGAGGGAGAAGAGGAGAAGGCAGAAAGAAGAGGGAGGGAAAGAAAGAGAGGTGGGGGAAGGGAAGAATAGAATAGAATAGAAATGCTATTTATCCTAAAGCATCCTATGGGCCTGTTCTTAGGTAGAGAATTTTGGTTTTAATAAACACAGGGGAAAAAACCTTTCAGAGAAGTAAAGGGAGTCTAGTTCATGTTATTTCAGAATATCTTCTGTTGGAAGCGTCAGGAAGCAAGCCTTTGTGTACATCTCTTCCCCTCGGGTGTAGACAAGAGCAGCTGCCTTAAGGAGAACGCGGAGTTTCAGAAATCTGATTTAGGAAGTTTATGTTTGTGGCTGGGAATAGCCTGGGGAACTGGGACACTAGAAACCGACAAATCATCCTTAGTGTGAACACCATCTTCTCTCCCAAAGAGACAGAAAGAATCAAGACAATAACATGGAATGCAAAAAAATTGAAAGTCTAAAAACATAAAATGTTAAAAAGTAAAAAGAAAAATTAGGGAGAGGCAGTGAAGTGGTTAGCATACTGACTACACTTTCAGTCAATGAAACCTGAGTTCAAATTCTTCCTCTCTGTTGCTGTGTGACCATGGACAAGTCACTTTAACTATTTCAACCATAGTTTTCTAATTTGTAAAATGAGAGAGTTGCATTTGATGGCCTCTAAGGACCCTTCCAGTTCTAAAAGGTAGGTACTATAATATACTATATAAGCATTAACTATTACTGTGAAGTACAGAGTTCATTTCAGTTGTTTCCATGTGATCAGTAAGTCCTAAGTTCTTTGTTAAAGGACGTTTCTTTTCCAATTTCTGGACTACATTCCTACTTTCCTTCTAGGAAAGGAAAAAAGAAATACAATCCACAGAGGGAATGAAGGACATAAACAAATAGTATTAGATTACTCCTCCCTCTAGATTTCCAAGCAGAGGAGGGGAGAGCTTACCTTGTAGCTGAGATAGATGAGGAGCATTGTCTCAAGAAAACCTATTAATGCTATAATGACCTAGAAAAGAAAAAGGGTAGACATTGAACCTCTTGGATAACATGAAGAAAAACTGTGGTGGAGCCAAGAGATTTTTCCAGGGTGACTACAGTAGCCAAAATTTGGAA
>NW_027187234.1:1021164-1085972 GCF_028583685.1 Petaurus breviceps papuanus
TATCTGGGGGTAGCTCTTGGCTCAGAAATATTCAAAAATGGAGGCAGTGAGACAATAGGAATGATCCCAGGCTGAGTTCTAAAGTCAGGGAAGTTTCTCTTTGTTGCTCTGCCTCTTACCCTTTTGAGTCCTTCCTGAGGCTCTTGGATGAGCTTGCTTCTGGGATTGGTCTCTGTCTTATCCACAGGGTCTTTCATCCAACACTAACTAAACCTGGACTATTATTGGGTTAAGGCTTAAGGTGGCATCCTTTTTTGGGATATATGTGTTTTAATTCCATTCCATTCCATAAACATTGACTGCTAGGCAGAGAGAGAGAGTGTGTGTGTGTGTGTGTGTGTGTGTGTGTGTGTGTATACATGCATGCAGAAGGTGGATATTCAGAAAGAAAAAACAAAACAATCCCTGCCCTCTGGTAGCTTAAAAATCTATTTGTGGGAAACAAGAAGTACATGTGTCACCATAAATATAAAACATTCAAAGTATGGGGGAAGGAAGGAGGGCATACAGGTTTAATATGAAGGTCAATTTGTTAATAATTGAGTAGGAGTTACAGAGGATACAATGGAAAGCTGAGAAAGAGTGGAATGGGAATATCAAAGGGATGGGGCTGATAAGACAGTTATGGGGATGCCCCAAGGAGTAGTGGATAGGAAAAGAGTTTCTTTCTAGGCATCCTACAATTAAGATTCATAGAAAATTTGAGTGCCATTCTCTTCACAGTAGCAAAGGGAATCTTGGTTTGATTGGCAGTTCCTGGGAAAGAAATGGAAGGTGGAGGGAAAGGTATGTGACAGAGCAGATGCTCAGTGCCTGTTCCTTCCTAGTGGAAAAGGGGTAGGCTTTGCTGGAGTCCCAGGGCCAGGCTAGTTATAGAAAGTTTAATAGGAGACACTATGAGATTGAAAGACTTTCATATGCCCAAAGAAATAAAACTAATGGTAGAATTTTAGGCACCATGACACCTCATCAGGAGATATTTGGAGTTTGGAGGTGGGCTTTCCTGCTGCTTCCTAACTTAATTGCTGCTATACTATCAAACACTTTTTGAGTGTCTGTACAGAAATAGGGGCCATTAAAAGCAACACTAGTTTCTACGGGTATACTTCAACTTGGCAAGTTCAGAGAAACTATCTAGAAGAGACTTTGTGAAATCTTAGGTAAACAATCTTTTGCAGATGACTTCTGAATTATCTGTCAAATTGTAGTCACTCACCTGAAGTGCCCAGAGAGTAATTTTTCTCTCTACCCACAAGATTGGGGCCCTGGAGAGAGGAAGAATTAAAAAAAAGTATAATTCAGGTAAAAAAAAAACATATATTATTATGCTCTTTTTATCCTACCTTTCTTGCAGTCATCAGCACCAATTACTGATCATCTGCCATAGATAAGCAGGCAAATCCAAGAGCCTTGGGGATTTTGGTAATGCAGGACTGCTGGTTCTACTTTCAGCCTAGCCCTGGAAGTCACTCTCCTGGGAAGCAACCCTCATGGAGATCTGGTCTGGCACCTGCTTCTGAAGGCACCAGAGCCCCAGCCCCTGAATACCCAGAGAAGACAGTTCTTGCCAGCAAATTCTGTAGCACTGTCAAATGGCTCAACATCAGAAATCAAGATCATTTTTGGAAAATGATATTAAAGACAATTCATTACCATCACTTTGTCACTGCACAAAGGAACCATAAGACCTTTCCTTCTGACCAGCAGCTGAAACCTATATGTATTGTCTCCGCCATTAGAATGAGAGCTCCTTGAGAACAGGGAATGTCTTACATTTTTATTTTTTGCTTTTTGGATGGAGGAAAGCAGGGCAATTGGGGTTAAGTGACTTGCCCCAAGCTCACACAGCTAGTTTTTGTGTTAAGTGTCTGAGGCCAGATTTGAACTCAGGTCCTTCTGACTCCAGGGCTGGTGCTCTATTCACTATGCCACCTAGCCACCCCAAAATTTGACTTTTTTTTTTGCTTACTTTGTCTTACATTTTTATTTGTATCCTCAGTGCTGTGCACATGGTAAGCACCAAAATAAATGTTTTTTTTTCATTCATTAATTTGTATTCAATTCAACAAACATTTATTAAGCCCCTATTATGTGCAAGATTCCAGAATCATTATCTCTGTGGTCTGCCACACACTATTAAGCATCATCAATTGAGATTTATAGCTTCGGAGCATATTTTCATTCCTTATGGCAGATTACTTGTGCACTTTCTAGGAAGGAAGAGTTTCCCAGAAAGATCAGTATTGAAAACATTGGGTCAGTCTTTCCAGAGGAAGATTTTGCTCAATACATTGAAAAACTTCCTAACAATCCAAAATTTCCAAATTGACCAAAAATTGGGGTAAGCTCTCTCAGGGTGTACTGAATTCTTTGCTTATGTTGAGGGAATTCCAGTAAACTTCTTTCAGTCAGGGATGATTTCATTTTTAGTTTCTGTGTTCTTAGAACCTTACACATAGTAGGCACTTCATGTTTGTTGGATTGATTCCAGTTTCTGATCAGGCATGATGGATTGGATCAGATCATCTCTGAGCCCCAGGACTCTCCAACCTTGCAGGGCAGCGTGGTCAGGAACTTCTTTGTGTTGGTAGCCTTGCACAACCCCAGGAAGATAGGCAAGTAACAGTGAAGGGCAATTTGGTGTTTCCTGGAGGGAGAGCTGACAAAGAAGGAAGACTGAAGTCTATAAGGCCTGAGCTGGGAAATGTCTGATAGGTTTGACAGTAGAGCCATGGATGGCAGAGTAGAAACTAAAGCAAACCCAGCTTAAAAACAAACCAAACCAAACTCCTCACAAGGCTGCAGCCAGCAGAATAGAGCAGGTGTTTAGATCTGGCAGGGTAGCCTTGAACATTTTAAAATTTGTAACCTCTTGACAGATAATTGCCTCCCTCATTTATCCAATGAAGTGGGCTGCCAGAGAGAGCTGGCTATCAGGAATACTCTGTTCAAGGATAAAAAGGCTGCATTATGCCAGGGAACAAGGGGTTACTCTAGGGGAAATGGAAAAGTTGAGTCACTAAATTGCATTCTCCAAAACCATCAATTCTTGGCTTTATGGAAGTTGTAATATCTTTTCATTTAATTTCTGGACACCTTTTCTTCTAAAGGTACTATGTTAAGGAATTTAAAATAAATATGTAGGATGACTGTTGGTTGAAATATGGCCCTTGATCTGGGTGGTATTTCATAGATAGGATCCGAGTATTATAGAAATAAAAGCTGAGAAGGACTACAGAGTCTATCTAGTGTAACCCCCTCATTTTACATGCAGTAGTAGTTATTAACACTGAGTAAATGTTTGAGACCAGATTTGAACTCAGGTCTTCCTGACTCTAGGCCCAGTATTCTATACACTGAGCCACAAAGCTGCCCATTTTTGAATATATCCTTCCCCAGTAAGTCTCTTGCAACAAAGACAAAAAAAGGGGGAGAGAGGGAGGCAGAGAGAGAGAGAGAGAGAGAGAGAGAGAGAGAGAGAGAGAGAGAGAGAGAGAGAGAGAGAGAGAGAGAGAGAGAGAGAGAGAGAGAGAGAGAGAGAGAGAGAGAGACAGTGAGTGCATGAGGAGAAGGAAGGGGAGAAAGAAGGGGAGAAGAGGGGAGAGAGAAGAGAGCAAAATAGTTCTGCAAAACCAGTTAACTCATTGATCAAGTCAGATAACATGTGCCATCTTCCACATCTGGGTAATATTTTGCCCAGTAGCAAGAACTTTAGAGTCAGAATATATGGGTTCAAACCCCACCTTTATCACTTACTCTCAGTGTGATCTTGAACAGATTTCTTAAACTCTATGGATTTCCATTTCTTCATTTATAAAATGAGGGGATTGGACTTGATAACATCCAAGGTCCTTTCAGTTCTAAATCAATTATCCAATGGCCATGGTGATAGGGACATTTCTCTGATGACTTCAAAGACAGCATAGCCTAGATAAGTTGGTTGGGCAGAAATGACAAAAGAGGCAGGTGTGTTCTACCAAAGGTAAACTGAGGAATGGACAAGACTGAGGGAGAGAGAGAGAAGTAATGTGTGAGCGGAGGTTAAAGTTCCTGTTGGCTCTGGCTCTGCTTGTGAACTTGGAGGGGTTGGCTCTCTGACACTCAGCCTTGATGCTGGAAGGCTCCAGCTTGAAATGTTTTATTTGAACTGGTGGAATACTCCCTCCCCCCTTCTCCTCAGCTCTGGAACTAGCCATGACAGTATGTCGATTTTTTAAAATCAGCATTTAAAAATTATAGACTAGAAGATATGAACACTTCCATGTTCATATCTAACAAATAAGGTTAGAAAAGAGAACTTTATATGAAACCTTGAATCAATTAACATAACTTATTGCATAAACTGAGTGCATATGGTTTTATGTTAAATGTCACACGGCAGTACCAGGATTGCTTCGCTTCTCTGTATCTCCTCTTCCTAAACTCCCTTCGGATTTCTCCGCATTTTGAGAAATGTTTTGATATGCTCTTCTCTTCTTCCTTTTCTTTTTCCCCCCATTATCACTCCCTCCCACTTTGCCCCCAGCCATCATCCCCTGACCCCTGGCACCAGTCTTCCTTTGTAACAAATAAATATAATCAAGTAGAACACATTTGTGTTTTATCGATCCGGTCTAAAAATGTATGTCTGATGCTTCACTTCTAATTCATTGTCTCTCTGCTAAGAGGTAGGAGGCATGCTTTATCTTCCAGAGCTGTGATTGGTCATCCCATTGATCAGCGTGCACCTAGCTCTTCTCTAAGAACTGCTTAGCTAACAAATTTGGGCTCTGAAAGCACTGAAGCCAAAGCATCAGCATCCCAGGAATAGTAGTCCTGGAAGAATCATCACCTAGAGAGTCCCCGAATACCTCCATAGACATACCCCCATATGTGTGTGTGTGTGTATAACTATTTACTTGAATATTCTGTCCCCTTGTTCCTGAGATGGAATTTTCTCTTCATGAAACTCATCCTGACTGCAGCTATCTAATTAGTAGCATTCCTGAATTTCTGAAGTTTTGGTAAGAATAGGCATGGGAATGGAAAGTGAAGCCATATATTTTTTAAACTGGAAATTAACCATGGAATTTACACTTCATCTAATCTCACCAAGCCTTCAGAGGGTCTGATGTAGGATGAAGCTGTTGGTTCAGCTATGTGCTCTTCCAGAGAGGAAATCACTCTCTGGATTACGATGTTTCCAAGGGCCCAAGGAATAAAATTCCTGCATTAATTTTCATTCCTATGTTTTGGTAGTAAAAGATCTTGATGGAAAAAAGGGAGAAAAATATTAATAACAAGGCAGCATAAGTTAAATTAATTATTCTATTAAAGTGTGGCTTTGATATATTGTTGTGTGCCTGAGTTGACATTGGATTCCCAAAAGCTATTACAGAAGGGTGCAGGCTCTTGCAGGTTCTAAGGTCCTGTTGAGCTGGAAGGGTTTGAGTGTGGGGCTGCCAACAGATTGTACAGCAGTTGTCTGAAGGTCAGCCTAATTAAGGTTGGGAGAGGCTCATCAACCAATCAGTCAACAAGCATTTATTGAACACCAGGCCCTGGTAGATATTAAGACAAAAGATAAACTAGTCCTTGCTCTGAAAGAGCTTTCGTTTATAACTTTTTTTTTTTTTTTTGCCACAGCAGTACTGGAAGAACACCAGTTAAGGCACAGAGAGATATGATCTGCATTAGTGAGAGAACCCACACTGAAAAAAAAATCACAAATCCTTGAATATGAGTAATTCCTTGCTTGATCAATTTATTGTGAATTAAAAAAATTATTTTACATTTTTTTCAGCTAAAACGCATTTATTAATTTTTCTCACCTTTCCCCATAGAAAAAACCAAAACCAGATCTTTGTATATGTATTTTATATATATATATATATAATATGTATAATCTAGCAAAGTAAATTGCCACATTAATTTATTCATTTATTTAGAAGAATTTCACATTCCCCATCAAGAGAGTTGGTGATAATTAGGGAATCTTAGGCTCAAATTTGGGCAACCTTCTCTAACATACAAGCTCACTGCTTTTCTTTTCTTTTCTTCTCTTTGGGGGTGGGAGAGTTGGGGTTGTTCTTTTAAGCCTAATCATTCACTTACCAATCAATCTCTGGTGATGACTGGTTGAATACTGTATAGTTCTGCTTTGGGCAGCCCCAGCTGTGGAAAGCCATGGAAGACAAGAGACAGACCATTACAATGAAGAAAACAAGACCAAAATAATTTGTTAAGAGTATTTAGGAGGAAAAAAAATTTCTGTGCTGAAGAATGCAAAGAAATATGGGAAAAACTTAGATGAAGTGAAGAAACTTATGTAGAGTCCAAAACATTCAAGAAGGTGACATAGGAGTCACAGTGGATAGAATGCTGGACTTGGAAGTAGGAAAAGTTGAATTCAAATCTTGTGTAAGACACTTATTGGCTGTGTGACCCTGAATGAGTCACTTAACCTCTCCCACCCTCAGTTTCCTTATCTGTAAAATTCGGATAATAATAGCACCAATCTCAAAGCAGATAGTATATGTAAAGTGCTTTGTAAATGACAAAGCTTTATATAAATGCTTACAATATTATAATTATTTCACAAAAATAAAAAAGCCCTGGCAAATAAACAAACTCAGAAGAAAAAGTCATCATAAAGAGATGCATAAAAAGATTATTTTGTTAAAATTTACAGCATATTTGTAACAAATTATTTAGAGTTTGTGGTTTCACATGTGGTTTCATTTTTCTTTTTTATTAATATTTTGTTGACAGTAATTAAATTCATAATAAAGTTATTTTCAACTTAAAATGTTTGTATTTAATTATAACCTTTCTTCACTGAAAATATTATGGAATCCCATTATTACATCTTTCATGATCATATATTGATAGAATTAGATTAAAATATTTTTTAAAATATGAAACTCAGAGATCAATATTTTATTGATAAGGAAACTGAGAGGAAGAGGTTGGCCTATGATCACACAGTGGGTCAGTAGCTGAGATGGACTCAAATTCAGTTGTGCTAACTCCTATTCCATCACATCAATACCACCCTTGGGGAAACATGAAAAGATGTCATAGATACTTGCTCAGGACTCAGAGAATCTGAGTTCAAATTCTCCTCTCTTCCGCTTACTACCTTTGTGACCTTGGACAAGTCACTTAGCTTCTTTGAATCTTTCTTTGCGTTTCCTCCTCTGTAAGATGGAGTTTCACTGGATGACCTCTGAGTTCCCTTTCAGATCTAGAGCTAAGATAATAGATCCCATTACCCATCTTTTTCTAGGCTGTGACTTCTGCTCCCCTCTTTTCTCCAAACCTTGCCACCTTCCCTTCCAAGAAGATTTCTGACCCCAAAACCCATGGGCTTCAAGGCAGATGAAAGCATGCACACTTTGACCTTGAGGGGGATCTGTCAAGCCATATTTATTAAGCACCTACTAGGCCATGAAGCTTTGTATTATGTGCTGAGGAGACAGACAAAAACAAAACAATGCCAGGCCTCAAGCAGCTTATATTTTATTAGGGTAGATGCAACATAATTAGACACAACAAAATTAGATAATAGAAACAAAATGAGTACAAGATAATTTTCAGTATCAGGCAGCTGGAATTGGGGAGAGCCTCAGGAAAGGGCTTGCTTAAGAGCTCAGAAGGTAGTGAGCTGGTAGAGGTAAGGAGGGAGGGCATTGCAGGCAACAGGGGACTCATTAGCTCTTTTTGTGGCTATGATCTATAGCCCTTCCAGGGGAAGGCTGAGAGCATACCCTCACTAGAAGCAATTTTTTCCCCTTACTTCCCCATAAAATATTTTGGTGTAGGCAATTCAATCAAAGTGTAGATCTAAAAATGTAGGATAAGGGATTGGATATGTGATTTAACCAGTATAGGGAACTCTCTGGTGAGGAAATTGCTAACAATGCAGGTACTGCAACTTTGAATTATAGAGAATGGTTTACCCAGGGTCACAAGGCAGTATGTGTGAGAGGTGGGACTCAAACCCAGATCTTCTTGGCTCCCAGACAAACTTTCTATTAACTATATAGGGGCCTTGTTATACCATCTTGTCTCTCCTGAAAGAAAACAGCAATAAAAATAAAATTCTAGAGTGCTTTGAACTTTTCAAAGCTCTGGCAGTGCACAATATTTTGTCCTTGCAAAATTCTTTGAGGGTAGGTATAAGTAGATTTTATTATGCCCATTTTTACTGGTGAGAACACTGCATCCAAAAAGGTTGAGTGACTTGCCCAAGGTCAAATTAATTGACAAACTGGGACTAGAATGTGCACTTCTGTGCAGCTTTGGGAGATGACACAACTGTTCCTCCCACTCCCATCCCCAAATCTAATCCTTGAGGAATCACTGTTAGCAGTAGCTTCAAAAATACAGTGTCTAAGAGCATCTGCAGGAAGGGGATGTGTCACTCTGAGGTGTGGCACCTGAGATGTCAGAGTCTGAAGTCTGGCTGTTGGAGGGAGGGCTGAGGCATTGGACTTTAAGATCAGAGGCAAGGGAAAGAATGGGAGAAAAGAACCAACTGGTAAAGTTGTCAGGTCCGAGGAAGTCAACAGTCCAACCACAAAGCACTCTGACCCACCAGATACTCTGATCATATATATGCATATATACATACATATGTATACTCATAAATATCTTCTGTCTATCTAGAACTAGAAAGTATTTGATGAGTTTGGATTGGAACTGATATATATATATATACACACACACACACACACATTATATATAAACATGCTATATATACATATTTGTTTTCAATTGTTTTTATAAAAATCATATATGTATCTATCTGCTTATCTATCCACATATATACATACATGTAGATACACACATATGCATATGCATATGTCAATCAGTTTGGATTCCAATTCATCAATTATATTTCTATATGTATATCTATCTGCCTATCAACATATATGTATATATTGATTCTAATCCCAATTCATAAATTATATTTGTATATACATATACATCTGTCCTATCCATATACATATCTATCTATTTTATAAACTAATATATCTCCATAGTGAAGCATTATTAGAGAGAGAGTTATGGTGTTGTGCAGAGAGTGCTGGACCTGCAGTGAGGAATGGCTGGGTTTGAATCCCCCTCAGATACAGTTATTTGTATGATCTGTGTGATCCTAGGCCATTAATTTCATTTCTTTGGACTTCTATTTCCTCATCTGTAAAATGAGGGAGTTTGACCTGATGACTTCCAAGTACCATTTTGTGTCTAAATCTATGACCACAGACTAGGAGATTGCCTGAAGGGATCCATGATAGATCCTTGTGACAAATAAATAGATCCCCACTGCAAACCAGAGAATTTCTAGAATGGACCTCATTGTGAAAATGGGGATCTCTTGCAGACCAAGATGGTTGCCTTGACAACTCACCATCCAATACCCTGGACTGGGTCATCGAGAAGGACTCGGACAATGTACAGGAGACAGGTGAGCAGCTTTAGAGAAAAGTTGAACAACCTGATCCTCAGGCCTGCAAGAGGAGAGAAGCATATTAGGAAGGAATGGAAGCAGTACCATCAGATATACATGTATGTGTGCAGTCCAAGGTTCCAGGTTCCAGGTTCCAGCACCAGCTCTAATTCTTCAGGGCTGACAATGACTTCAGTGGGAGCAAATTCACTTTCTACACTTTAAAGATCTGAGCAGTGTGAGCCATCACCACTGGTGCTTCCCCTCCCTGTAGGACAGCTAAATCACACAGTGGGTCGAGTGCTGGACAAAGAGTCAGGGAGACCATAGTTCAAATTCTTCTTCAGACCCTTTCTAGCTGGGTGACCCAGGGCAACTTACTTGGAGTCCCAGGGCTTGTAGTACCCTCATTTACAAAGTGAAGGGATTGAATTTGATGACTTCTGAGGGCCCTTGCAGCTCTAAATCTTATGAATCTTATGCCAACAGAGATGTATGGGTGCTTGGAGGGAGCTGGGAGTGTTCCACCATGTTTTACCATGTTCCTATGTTACCCTTTCTTCCCCTTCAGTTTCCTCTCTGTAGAATGGGGATAATGATAGCACTTGACTTCTAGAGTTGTTAATGAAGATCAAATGAGACAATATACAAATAAATAAAAATGAATTGTATGTGGAACTGTGATCTATTAGATATGGTTTTTCTTTAGAGTGTATATTAAATTTAGCCTTGTAACCTAAGGTTCTCCCCCCCTCCATTCTACCCTGCTTGTTTGTGTCCTCTCCTGAACTTCCTTCTGTTCAAAGTCCTCTTTCAAGAAATGCTGATGTAAGAGCATCCTAACAAATAAAGCTGCATCCTGAGGGAGTGAGCTCCCTCTCCCTAGGAGTATTGGTGATCCTGTGAGGGATGCCACAGAATTGATGGGAGGTTGGGTGAATGGCCTCTGTGGTCTGTCCTGGTTCTAGAATTCTATGATTAATTAAAGAAAGGCTGGACAGTTTCCGAGATGCTCTGTCAGGCCTCCAGGCAGTGTGAGCAGTACAGCCTCTCACCAGTGTGCCTGAAGGCTTTAGGGAGCAGTCTTGGCTTCTGACTTGGAACAAACATTTCCATACAGACTCCAAGACTCAATCTGTTCACTGGGAGAGCCACTGGCTCTGCCCTTCTTGAGCACTAGAAGAGTGCCTTCTTCCCAATTTCCTTTCCCTCTCTCTCACCCCCCACCACACACATACTGGACATGAATTTTTCCTTCCATCCTATGAGAAGCATGGAAGGGCTACTAGAAACAGCTTCATTCTCAAACAGCTGCAGTAGGAGGTAGGGGCTACAGTGGGAACTTAGAGGTTGTTTTAGTGAATTACAGAAGGATATAGTACATAATGCGCTACATTTAGAGTCAGGGAGCTCTCAACAGACACTTACTAGCTGTGTGGCCCTGGGCAAGTTACATGGCCTCTCTGGGCTTATGGTACCCTCACCTGTAAAATCCAGGGATTGGACTTGATGCTCTCTTCGGTCCCTTCCAGTTTGAAATCTATGGTCCTATGAATCTCAAGCTGACAGACCATCATGGTAGGTCCCCAGAAGGAGCAGGGAGTGTTTATCCATGTCCCTGACTTTAAGTTGGGGTAGATTGACCTGATGCATCCTGGGGATCAGGGCAGTATAGCCAGGCCTTTCCCTGAACAGAGAAAAAGACACTTTTGGGCAACCAGTGCATACTCTGGGCTACCCCCAAATGACCTTTGGCATCTTACTCAGGGGACAGCAGCAAGGAGTGTGTATTATCTTGGCCCCATTTGGGCACTTCTGATGAGTTTAGGTGTCTAAGGAGCAGTCTATTAAAAATTCAGTAACAGGGAAGGCCAGCCAGGTAGCACAGCGAGTAAGAGCACTGGCCCCAGAGTTGGGATGACCTGGGATCGAATCCAGGCTCAGACACTTAGCACCCAGCCAGAAACACCTGCCATGTAACCTTGAGCAAGTTACTTAACCCCAATTGTTTAGGGGTGTCCAGGTGGCTCAGTGAGTAAGAGCACTGGCCCCAGAGTCGGGATGACCTGGGATCGAATCTGGGCTCTAATACTTAGCACCACACCCAGAAATAACTGGCCGTGTAACCTTGAGCAATTTACTTAACCCCGATTGCTTTTAAAAAAAAATTCAGTAATAGAATTATAGATCCATAGAGCTGAAAGGGACCTTAGAACATAGCACATATGGTGTCAGAGCTAAAAGTTTGTTTAGATTCATCTCTTCCTTTTTTTTTCAGAGAGGGGTATTGGTGACTCTTAGAATGTCAGTATTAGAAGATATTTTAGAAACTTGATCAAGGTGACCAAATCAGGCATAAATCCAGGAAACAAACTCACATTTCCTTTCTCCTAAGAATCAAGGTAACCTGGTTCAGTGGAAAGATCACTGGATTTGGAGTCTGGTGTCCTGGATTCAAGTCTTAGTTCCATCACTGACTTACTACTTGTATCTGTCACTCTATGCAGAGGTTGTATCTGCAGCATCCCTGACAGGGTTGTCCATCTTCTGCTTGAATACTTTTAGGGACAGGGAGTTCATTCCCTCAGGAGAAAGCTCAGTTATTTTGTAAAAGCTCAGTTAGGAAGTTCTTCCTTATGTGAACCTTTCAGAGGAAAAGCTGGAGCCAGATCCAATTTCTACAACATTCTTCTTTTTTGACTCGGAAAAGAAATCACTGATAGCGGTGGGGCCTCTGTCAGATAATTTCAGGTATTAGGTCTCATTCTACTCAGGCATTCATTATGTGTCATTCAGTGGAGGCGGTGACAGATGTCTCTATAGTAGAAAAGATTAGTGCCTAGAACAGTGCTAAGCACATAATAGACTTTTAATAAATGCTTGTTGATTGAATGATGGGCAAGACACTTACCTTCTCTACCCCTCAACCTGCAGAATCACAGATACCTGTGTGATCTTGTACAAGATCATTTATTTCTGTAGGCCTCAGTTTCTTCATCTGTAAAATAAAGGTGCTGGACTAGGTGACCTCTATTAGGTCTTCCAATTCTAAATCTATGATTATGTGATCTCAGAGTGGGAAGAGACCCTAGAAATCATTCAATCCAACCTCTACCTGAGCAAGAATTCCCTCCAATAGTTAGCTCCTATATAGCATGTTAAGTTATGATTTAAAGTGCTTTAAAAATACTCTCTTACTCTGGGAGTGAGGACTTCTACTTTATAGATAAGGAAACTGAGGCAAACAGTGGCTAAGTGACTTGCCAGAGCCATACAGCCAGTAAATGTCTAAGGCTAGATTTTCTGGACTCCAGGTCAATGCTCTACCCATTGAGCTACCTTGCTTGCTCTCTTTATAACATAGATGCTTATTGGTCATTTAACTTTTGCTTACAAATGTCCTCTGAGGAGGATCCGATACATCCCCAGGCAGTGTCTTCCACTTTTTGACAGCTTTAATTGCTAGAAATCTTTTCTTTATGCCAAATCCAAAGTTGCTGTTCAACAACTTCCACGCATTGCTCCTAGTTTTTCCTTTGAGGGCAATTTAAACAGATCTGATCCTCCTTCCCCATTGGAATGGGAACCCTTACAGTATTTGAGGACAGCTGCCATGTCCCTATGAAGTATTCTCTTTCAGGCAATATGAGCTGAAGGTCCTTCACTACCCTCACTGTCCTCTGTGTGCTGTTCAATTTATCAGTCTTCTTCCTTAAAATACGGTCCCCAGAGCTTAACACAACACTGCAGAGATGGTCCACCAGGGAAGAAAGTACAAGATTATCACTGTCCTAGTCCTGAGACATTATGTGTCTTATTTCTTAATCTGTAAAATGAGAGTATTGTATCAGAGGATCTCCACAGTCCCTTCAAGCTCTAAATGCTACAATCCTTTGCTCAAATGTCTATGATTCTACCCTTAACTGCTTAATTGTGACCATCCATGATTCTATAGGTGCAGTGGTGAAATTCTAGCCACCTTTGGACAGAGCTGATGGATTCAGGATATATGAGACATATATCTTTTTGGACATGGCCAATGAGGGAATTTGTTTTGCTTGACTATGTTTCTTACAAGGATCTTTCCTTCCTTCCATCCTTCCTTGCTCTTGAAAATAGACCTCTAACTAAATGAGTATTTTGATCTGGCCAACAGTAACCAGCAGAGGGCGAGGCTGTTTTATTTATTGTTTATAAAAGGCCTTTTGAATTGGTTGTTTGGATATTGAGACACCTCATTACTAACAACAAAGACAAGCCATGTTTACAAAGTATCTACGTTGTGCTTTGTAAATATTCCATAATCCTTACTAAGAGGCAGAGATTGTTGATGTAATGGTTAATTAAGGCTATGGAACACTCATTAAAAGACATAGCTCATTCATCTTAATTACAACAATGTACTGTTAATTAGTTCTATGGATCACACAGTAATGAGGTTCTTTAGAATTGGAACAAACATTAAGGGCTGATCAGTCATGTTCACAACATCGTTCTGGTTCCCGGAAATGCTGTGTGATATGGCGTAGGAGCCAAGACAGGGAATGCCTTTCTGTGGGACCCTTTGTGCATTGGAACCACAGATCCATCAATAAGACTTTGGAAAACCTTCATCTAATGAACTTTTGTCTAAGTCATTGTCATTTGGCAAATAGGTGAATTTTGGGTTGTAGTTCTGGCTTTTCCACTGGCAAGTCACGTACTCTTCCTTGGACTTTGATGGGAATGGACTAGATAAACTCTAAGCTCCATTTCTTCCATATGTAATATTTCGTTGTTTGGTGTTCAGATATTTATCCGTTGAAAGCATATTTAGTTGGGCACCTCCTTGTAACCTGATTTTGATTTTCCTTAACATACTAAAAACCTCATTCATTTAGGGGAAAGTCTACCTAACTTGATAGTGTTCTTGCTTGTACTTCAAGGGGAACAAGTATTGGAAAAGTCCTGGAATAGAATGATAGAATAAAGTCAGTGAGAACAGTTTTCAACCATAGTTGCTCCTGCCCAGCCCTGCCAAAATGAAGGTTTAGAGCTGTGTCCCATGACTACACTTAGACATTCACACTAAATCACTTTGTATCTCCTTTGACCAATGGTATTTGTGAGACAGGGCTTAGTGTGTGGGTGAGGGGTAAAGCACGAGTTGGTGGCTGGGCATTAGGGCTCAGACTGTGGCCAGCCCAGTTTAAGGAGCTGTTGCCTTCAAGTTAAAAGGTGCTGTAACTCAATTCAATTCAACAGGTATTTATCAAGTTCCTACTCCAAGTTAAACACTCTGGTAGCTGCTGAGGTTACAGCAAAATGAAACAATCCTAGCCTTTAAGGAGCTACAAACTCTTGGTGGGTGGGAGGGGATACAACAAGGAAATAAATACAAAGACCAAGTAACTTCTAGGAGAGAAGGCTATTAAATAGGGAGGATCAGAAAAAGCCTTGTGTAGGAGGTGACACCTGAACTAGGCTTTATGGGAAGCTAGGGATTCTCTGAGGTGGAAGTGAAGGAGGGAGTGCAATTCTAGACATGAGCAACCACATGTGCAGACCGACAAAAGTGAGAGATGGTGAAAAACGGCTGGGAGGCCCAGCCAGCTGTAATGGAGAGAACATGGAGGGATTAGTATGAAACAAAATTCAAAAGATAGCTGGGAGTTGACTTGTGGAGGGCTTTACGGCTGACAGTTTTGTATTTTATCTCTTAGAGGGACAATAGATAGCCATGGTGTGTGTATATGTGTTTGTGTGTATGAGTGTGTTTGAAACAGAGAAAGAGAGACAGAGACAACAAGAGACAGAAAGGCAGAGATTCAGCTTTATATTTTAGGAATATTAATTTGGCAGCCATGTGGGGGATTGTTTGGAGAAGGAAGAGACACAGGTAGGAAGACCAATTATTAAGGTATTGGAATAGTGGAGGCATATATTTGGAATGAAAGGGATATCTGTGAGAAATGTTTTGGAGGTAGAATTAACAAGACTTGAAACCCCAGGTGGATATAGTGGATATAGAGAGAAAGGTCAGGGACAAATTCAAGATTGAGAACCTGGGTTTCTGAAAGGATGATGATGCTTTCAACTGAAATATAGAAGTTAATAAGAGAAATGAGGTTTTTTTTTTGGAGAATAGAATGTGTTTGAGATGCTTATCCAGGGATAACCAAGTGGAGACACTCAGCAGACAGTAATGTGTAATGTGGGACTGGAAATCAGAAGAAAAATTAGGCCTCTAGATATATGGATTTGGGAATCTACATGGTTTATATAAAACTGATGATTGAATCCGTGGGAGTTGATATCACCAAGGAGGATGCTCACATTTAGCTGACAAGAGGGTTATGATGATCTAGCAGAGAAGACGGAAAAGGAAAGGTTAGATAGGAGAACCAAGAGGAAGTTGGAAAGACAAGGAAGGCTAAAGTATCCAGAAGAAGAGATGATTAACAGTGTCAAAAGCTGCAGAGAGGTCAAGGAGGATACAACTAAGAAAAGACCATTAACTTTACCACTTAGAGACAAGAGTTTCAGAAGCCAGAATGCAAGTGTTCAGGAAATGTGTGTGAGACAAGGAAATGGGGGCACTGGAGTTTAGACAACTTTTTCTAGAAGTTAGTCTGTGAAGGGGAGAAGATGTATAGTATAATAACTCATAATAATAGCTAGCATTTACATAGTACTCTAAGTTTTGCAAAGTACTTTATATATGTTAACTTATTTGATACTCACAACAACCCTGTGAGGTAAGTGCTATTATTATTCCCATTTTACAGATAGAGAAATTTAGGCACAGAGAAGTTAAAGTTAAGTGACCTACACAGGGTTATACAACTAGTAAGTGTCTAAGGCAGAATTTCAATTTATCTCTTCCTGACTCCAAATCCACTAATCCATCTAGCTTGAGGGAATGTAAGTATCATTGGTTTAAGAATCAAGTAATTAGAAACTATTTGGTCTTTCAAGTCGGACCTGGACTTTAAAAAAAAAGAAAAGAAAAAGCCTATAGAAGGTGTTTTAATAGAAATGGGGATGGATTTGGAGCCAGAATTTGAATCAAACAGACTGACTTTCTGGGCTTCTGTTTCTTCACCTATAAAATGGGGGGGGGGATATTGGTCTTGAAACTGTTTATCCAATGTCCCTCTCCTCCTCACAGATCTCATACAGATTTAGAACTGGAAGGGGCATTAGAGGTCATCTAGTCCAACCATCTTGTTTTATGGATGAGAAAACTGACATTCTCTTTGGAGTAAGTTTGGAATCCCCAGGAGACCTGGGATTCTAAGCCCAGATCCTCTCACTCCAGAAACAGTGCTACAAACTGATAATTCATATTCCATATTTTCTAGTCCTGTCATCATCTCATTGTTCTTTTTCTGTCTGGGGCACCACCATTCTTCTAGCCACCTACCTTTAAAACCTTGGAGCTTTCCGTTTCCAATCAGTTGCCAAGACTTGTCAAGTCAACCTTCCCACATATCTTACATCTATACCTTTCTCTCCATTCACATGCCCACCATCCTTGTTCAGGCTTTCAGCATCTCCAGCCTACATTATTGTCATAGTCTATGATCTGGTTTCTTTGGTTTTGGTCTTTCATTTCTTAAATTCATGCCCTACACAGCTGTCAACATTATCTTCATATCACTGCCCTATTCAAAAATCTTCTATTTGCTCCTTATTGTCTCTAGAATAAAACACAAATTCAACTAGATATTTAAGATCTTCCAAAATCTAGTTCTAGTCCTTCTTTCTAGATGTATTTCCCATTATTCCCTTTCATACCCTCTACATTCCAGCCAAGGTAGTCTAATTGTTTCTAAAGCATAGCGTTCTATCTCTCACCTCTGTGTTTTGACACCTGTGCTTGGAATGTACTCCTCATCTCCACTTCTTAGAATCATTAGCTTCCTTTAAGGCTTAACTCATTGGTTCCACCTCCTTCAGGAAGTCTTTCCTGATCTCCCTACTTGTTAACTCTCTCTCCCTCCTTAAATTGCCTTAAATTCATTTACTAATCTGTTTGCATATTGTATCCCCCAGTAAAATATAAGATCTTTGAGGGCAGGGTCTATTTTTCATTTTTGTTTTGGGGTTCCTGTCTATGTGTACTATGCTAGTACAGTACCTTGCACATAGTAGGCAATGTTTGTGGAATTGAGTTTAGATTGATTTCTTTTTCATCCTTTCCTTTTTTTCCTACTGACCTTTTCATCTCCTCTCATTCCCCTCCTACCTTTCTTTCCCCTTTCTGCTCTTTTCTTATCTAGAGAGTGAGATGAAAGCATGTGTTAATATTTTTCAGTGGGTAAAGGTAGGTGGGTTGTGTGTGTGTGTGTGTGTGTGCATGTGCAGGAATGTGTGTGTGTGCACACTGGAAGAGTCACCATTCTCATTCCTTTGTCCCTCCCCTTTTTCCTCATTTAGAGTTTGTTTTTCCAGATATTCTGGCTCCCACAAATCCTTATCCATGCCAACCCCATCACTTACTGGATCTTTGGTTTTTTATGAAGAACAGCTTGAGTCTCTCTTTGAAGGTGTTCTCATTGACATAGAACTCTACTTGCACCCTGCAGGAGAAAAAAAAAAAAGAGGAAAAGAGGCTTTAGGGCAGGGCTTGTACCTTGGGGTCTCATTGTCCTCACTTATAAAGTGAGGAGGGATAGTTGGACTCTATGATCTTTTATGGTCCCTTCTGACTCTATTGCTTTATATCCTATAAATTTAGTAGATATTCTGATGGGAGAAATGGTAATAGCTTAGATAAAGCCATTTATTTCTAAACCATGGTCCCATTTTTTCAGGGATAAACAAGCCTTAGAGGAAACCAACAAAAACATACCAGATTAATTTATCTCCACAACCTCTTCTCTATCATTACATTCTTGAAACAGGAGAATCCATTAAGACACCACTCTAGGGTCACACTAAATGCCAACTTTTCTCTAAGGGGAGAATATTCACTATTGCACTGGCTGTTATTTGGGGGTGGGGATGAGATTGAAGGTGGGAGTAGAGGGATTCATGTGTATGTGTAGAAAAGGGGAGATACTTTTTTCTTTTTCTTTTTTGCTTTTTGGAGGGCAGTTGGGGTTAAGTGACTTGCACAAGGTCACATGGCTAGTTTTTGTGTGTGTTAAGTGTCTGAGTCCGGATTTGAACTCAGGTCCTCCTGACTCCAGGGCTAGTGCTCTATTCACTACGCCACCTAGCCACCCCAAGGGGAGATACTTTTGCCTGGAAAAGTCTCAGTCTGCTTTGGAGGGAAAAATAAGAGGGCAACTGTTTGTCCTGACCTTGCAGGAGATAGTCATCTAAAACCTCTTGAGCTTGAACTGTTTGCCATTTTTCATTCAACCTTGTAAACAGATATAAGAAGTCAGTTGAAAAAAGGCACTCAATCTTGTTAAAAAGAGATGGGAAATGCCTCAGGGAAGTCACTGTCAATATAAGGACTGGCACTCTCTGAATCAACTGCTGCTAGCCCCTTAGTCATGCCTAACTTTGAAGGACCATTGGCCAAGAAATAAAACCCTCATGGGTTCTTCTTTACCCTCCAACTATAATTGGGAGCCACTAACTGATAGAGAGGTGAATACCATCTCACTCACCCTCAATAATGACAAACCCTGGCAGCTCACTCTCTGCCTTAACTTAATTTTTAAAAAAACGTATTTTATTATTTTTCCATTTACATGTCAAGATAATTCTTAGCATTCACTTTTACAAGATTTTGAGTTCCAAATTGTTCTCCCTCCCCTCCCCTCTTCTGAAAATGGTAGGCAATTTTGATATAGGTTATACATGTGTTATTATGTAAAACATATTTCTGTATTAGTCACAGTTGTGAAAGGAGAAACAGATCAAAAGGAAAAAAATAACACGAAAAAGAATAAAGTAAGTGAAAAAAATATGCTTTGATCACATTCAGAGTCCATCAGTTCTTTTTTTTGGATGTGGATAGCATTTTTGATCATGAGTCTTTTGTGCTTGTCTTGGATCATTTTGTTGCTGAGAAGAGCTGAGTCATTCATAGTTGATCATCACACAGTGTTGCTGATACTGTGTACAATGTTTTCCTGGTTCTGCTCATTTCACTTTGCACCAGTTTGTACAAACTTCCAGGTTTTTTTTTTCTTAAATCTACCTGCTCATCACTTCTTATGGCATAATAGTATTCCATTATATTTATATACCACAGCTTGTTTAGCTATTCCCCAATCGATGGGCATTCCCTTAATTTCCAATATTTTACCACTACGAAAAGGGCTGCTATAAATATTTTTGCACAGGTAGGCCCTTTCCCCTTTTTATGATCTTTTTGGGATACAGACCTAGTAGTGGTATTGCTGGGTCAAAGGGCATACACATTTTGATTGCTCTTTGGACATAGTTCCAAATTGCTTTCCAGAATGGTTAGATCAGTTCACAACTCCAGCAACAATGCATTAGTGTCCCAATTTTCCCACATCCTCTCTAACATTTGTCATTTTCCATTTTTTTTTGTCATATTAGCCAATCTAATAGGTATGAGATGGTATCTCAGACTTGTTTTAATTTGAATTTCTCTAATCAGAAGTGAGCTGGAGTACGTCTTCACATGCCTATAGATAGCTTTGATTTTTTCATCTGAAAACTGCCAGTTCATATCCTTTGACCACTTATCAATTAGGGAATGGCTTGATATGTTTTGATAAATTTGATTCAGTTCTCTATATATATTTGAGAAATGAGGTCTTTATCAAAGATATTTGCTGTAAAGATTGCTTCTCAGCTTTCTGCTTTTCTTCTAATCTTGGTTGTACTGGTTTTGTTTTTACAAAAGCTTTTTTATTTTAATATAATCAAAATGAACTATTTTACATTTCATAATGTTTGTAATGCACTTAACTTCTCCTTTAAGAATTTGTATGTTAATACTACTTGTTGCATATATTTTTAGTATTGATAGTGCTTCATTATCTATGGTACCTTTTAGAAAGATGTAGTTTCGTTCCTTATCTCATTTAATTAGGTCTATTTTTGCTTTTAGTTTGTCTGAGATTCTGCCTTTTTTTTTTACTTCAGCTGAAGCAAAACAGATTCTGCTCTAGCCCCTTACCTTTACTCTGTGTGTGTCTCTCTGCTTCAAGTATGTTTCTTATAAACAACACATTGCTAGATTCTGTTTTTTGATCCACTCTGCTATCTGCTTCCATTTCATGGGAGAGTTCATCCTATTCACATTCAGTTATGATTACTGTGTATTTCCCTCCATCTTATTTTTCTCTTCTTTGTCCTCTCTCTCCTTTCACCCTTTCCCTGCTCACCAATGTTTTGCTTCTGTCTACCACCTCTTCAAATATGTCCTCCTTTCTGTCAGTCACCTCCTCCCCCTTTACTTGATCTTTTCCCCTCCTTATTATCTTACTTGATTGTCCTATCAGGTAAGATAGATTTCTACATTCAACTGATAGTGTAAATTATTCCCTCTTTGAGCCAATACTGATGAGAGGAAAGTTCAACGATGCCCATTGCCCACCTTCCAATCTTACCCTCCACTATAATAGGTTTTTCACGCTTCTTCATGTGAAATAATTTATCCCAATCTAACTCACCCCTGTTTCTGTATCCAGTGTACTCTTCTTTCTCACCCCTTAATTATTTTTTGTCATTCTCTCAAACTCACCTTATACCTGTACCCTTTGTCTATGTATATTCCTTCTATTTTACTATTAGTAATATAATTTTTAAAGAATGGCAAGTATCATCTTCCTGTGTAGAGTTGTAAACAGCTTAGTGCTATTGAATTCCTTATGTTTTTCCACCTCTCTTTACCTGTTTATACCTCTCTTGGGTCTGGATATGGAGATTGAATTTTTGATTTAATTCTAGTCTTTTCCTTATGAAAGCTTGAAATCCTTCTATTTCATTGAATGACCATTTCCCTCCTTGATGTATTATGCTTATTTTTGCCAGGTTAGTAATTCTTGGTTGTAGTCCTAGCTTCTTTGCCTTCCATAATATCATGTTCCATGACCTCTGATCCTTTAATGTTGCAGCTGCTAAGTCCTCTGTAATTCTGATTGAGGCTCCTGACATATGAATTGTTTCTTTCTGACCACTTGCAGTATTTTTTCTTTGACCTGATAGTTCTGAAATTTGGCTATAATATTCCTTGTAATTTTTATTTTGGAATTTCTTTCCTGAGGTGATCAGTGGATTTTTTTGAATGCCTATTTTGTCCTCTGCTTCCAGGATATCAGGGAAGTTGGTAATTTCCTGAAAGATGCTATCCAGGTCCTCCTTTTGATTATGGCTTTCAGGTATTCTAATGATTCTGATATTGTCTCTCCTAGATCTATTTTCCAGGTTTGTTTTTCCCATGAAGTATCTTACATTTTCTTCAATTTTTCATTCTTTTGAATTTGTGTGATTATTCTTGATGTCTCATGGAGTCGTTAACTTCCACTTGCCAAATTCTATCTTTTAAGGAGTTGTTTTCCTCATTTAGCTTTTGTACTGTCTTTTCTATTTGACTAGTTATATTTTTTAAGAAGTTGGATTTTTTTAATGAATTTTTGTATCTCCTTTAAAGTTCGACAAATTCTGTTTTTTAAGCAGTTGTTTTCTTTTTCCAAGCTGTTGACTCTTCCCCCCCCCCCCCGTCCCACCAATTCTCTTGCTTCACTCTCATTTCTTTTCACATTTTCTTCTACCTCTCTTATATAATTTCTAAGCTCTTTTTTGAACTCATCCATGAGTTCTTTCTGGGCTTGAGATTGCTTCCTGTTTTCCTTTGGTGTTTTCCCCATAGGTTTAGATTTTGTTGTCTTCTTCAGAGTTTGTGTCTTGATTTTCCCGGTCACCATAATAACTTTCTGTGGTCAGATACTTTTTTGTTGCTTTTTTTTCCCCCACTCATCTTTTTTTGACCTTTTTCCTTTTTTAAAAAATTTGACCTCTGCTCTTGGGGTGGAAAGGGCTCTGTCTCAGGCTTCTTGTGCCAGCTGTTACATGCCCTGGCTGTTTACTAGGTGCTACACTGATGTTGCCCTGAGGCTGACGGGTGACCCTCATGTCTGGTGCTGTGCTGAGGGGTAGCTGGTGGTGCTGGAGGCTGTAGAGGTGTGTGATCAGTGGATTTTTCAAATGCTAAGCCAAGGTCCTAGTGCTGCCATCTAGGATGTGCTGAGGGTGATGGGGTGATTGTGCATTTCCCTGGGAATACACTGAAGCACATAATGGTCTGGTTGCTAGAGGTTTCATGTTTGCCCAAGACTATACTTAAACATATGGCATTTCCCAGAACTGGAACCTGCCTGGTCTCCTGGCTATGCCAAGTTACATGGGGGATCCTGGTGTTGGCATTTTCCTGCTCCACCACACTAGGGTTCAGAATCTCCCACTGGCTTGCTGAGATAGGGCTTGCTGCTGGCTTGCTGGGACACTTCCTCTCCTGGACTGTATTCCCCTTTTGCCTGAGTGAGACAGATCTTTCCTGTCAATCTTACAAGTTTCTTGGGCACAAAGATTGTTTCACCCTCATATTTTTTTGCTGGTATACTATTCTTTTCTTTTTTTTTTTGCTTTTTGGAGGGCAATTGGGATTAAGTGACTTGCCCAAAGTCAAATGGCTGGTTTTTTTGTGTTAAGTGTCTGAGGCTGGATTTGAACTCAGGTCCTCCTGACTCCAGGGCCAGTGCTCTATTCACTGCGCCACCTAGCCGCCCCTGGTATACTATTCTAGGATTAGTTTTGGGGTGCTACTTTATGGTTCTTTGGAATTGAACATGGGAGAGCTATGGCAATTTACTGCTTACTCTACCATCTTGGCTTCTGGAATTTCCTCAACTTAATTTTTAAAAAATGTTTGAAAAATTAATTAATCCCTAAAGCACATTTAATGTAAAGTAAGTCATATAGGCAGGAATTATTATCCAACAACTCAGCTGTGGCTTCCATAGCACCTGGGTCTTTTGAATCAGCAAGGAGAAATCAGGGGTTAAAGGGCTATGAAATCTGTCGTTCCAAAATTCAATTTAATTAGTACTTATTGAGTGCCTGGCGTATGTCTCTATCTACACTCATGATACTGTGAGGAAAGCAAATGAAGCAGAAAATACAGTCCCTTTCCTGAGGGAATTCACTGTCTCCTTTAGGAGAAAGTGTTCCTAATTATGAAGCAATTAGAATACTGTGCAGGATAGAAATCAATTCTAATGCTCTGCCAAAATCCCACCCAATCACTTAGTCCCTGCTCACAGGATGAACAAAGTTAAGAAAGCCTTATCTGTGACTTCCCTCAGGCACTGCAGTCCTTCTCTTATCTCCACTATCAGATTTGTCTGAGCAGCTGTTCCAATCCTTTCCACTATGCTTAAGCACCCAACTGGCCTCCTTACTTTGGGAGATAACCTCATCTTCTACTTCACTGAGAAAGCTGAGCTTCTTTATTTTCCCTCCTTCAAAACCCTTCTATACTTTAATCTACCACAAAAAGAAAAGGAAAATAAAACAGTTCTCAAAGGATGGAAACATTTAAGAATGTAAGGGCCTTAGTTCTTCTAGGTCCAACCTCATTATATAAACGAGAACCAGAGGACCAGAGAGAGGATGTTATTTGCCCAAGATCACTTAAGGGACAATTTGGCAAAAATGGGATTCATTTTCATGTTTTCTGAATTCAAATTCTCTTTTCCAGAGCTGACCTTTCGGACTTTGACATCAATCTGCATTCTCTTGTCTCTTCCAGGATCTTACTCTGTAAATCTTTCATCTCCTGAATCTTTAGTTTATTCCTCTTCCTTGCCCCCCTCCTCTCAGCCCACAAACATTCTCAGGTCTCCCTTATCCAAAAACCTTCCAACATTCTTTGGAATCTTCTGCCCCTTTAAATTCTTCTCTCTCCTCTCTTCTACTACCAAATTTCTAGAAAGTTGTTTACTTTATATGCTTCCATTGCTTTGCCACCCACTCACTTTTCAACCCCTTATAATTTAGACTAGAACCTGCCACACCAATGGAACTGCTGTCTCAAAGGTGCCTAATGTTCTGCTCATCTATAAATCCAAAGTTTCTTCTATTAAGAATATGAATTTATTCTCCTCCCTGGCTTTTCAGCCTTTGACTACTAACCATCATCATCTTGGTTCTTTTGACACTGGTTCCTACTTCCTGATCCACTCATTCATTCTCCTTTGCTAGTTCCATTTCTTCCTCCTCTCCCTTATAAAGGTAATTTCTATTCCTTCTCTATACAACTATATTTAAATGACTCCTAGATCTATATCTTAAGCCCTAATCTCTAGACTTTCACTTCTAAATACTGCTGGGTGTCTTCATCTGGGTGCCCAACTGGCATATTTAAAAAATTAATTTTTAGTTTTCAACATTCACTTCCACAAGATTTTGAGTTCCAAATTTTCTCTCCATCTCTATCCTCCCCCACCCCAAGACAATGTGCATTCTGATTATTCCTTCCCAAATCTGTCCTCTTTTCTGTCCCCCCCCACCCCAACCTCTTCACCTCTTATTTTCGTGTAGGGTAAGAAAGATTTCTATATCCATTGCCTGTGTACCTTATTTCCCAGGTACATGTAAAAACAATTTTTAACATTTGTTTTTAAAATTTTGAGTTCCAGGGTATCTAGGTGATGCAGTGAATAGAGTACTGGCCCTGGAACCAGGAGAACCTGAGTTCAAATCTGGCCTTAGACATGGAGCACTTACTAGCCACGTGACCTCGGGCAAGTCACTTAACCCCAATTGCCCTGCCCTCCCCCCCAAAAAAAGCTAAAGAAAACTCTGAGTTCCATTCTCTCTCTCCCTTCCTCCCTCCCCACCCACCCTCATTGAGAAGGCAAGCAATTCAAATAGGTTATACAGTGTAGTCATGCAAAACACTTCCATAATAGTTATGTTGTGAAAGACTAACTATATTTCCCTCCATCCTATCCCCCAGTTTTTCTATTCTTTCTTTGACCCTGTCCCTCTTCAAAAGTGTTTGCTTCTGATTATCCCTTCCCCTAATCTGCCCTCCCTTCTATCATTCCCCCTACTTCTTATCCTCTTCCCCCCTACTTTCCTGTAGGGTAGGATAGATTTCCATACCAATTGTGTGTGTTATTCCCTCCTTAAGCCAAATCCAATTAGAGTAAACTTCACTCATTCTTTCTTACCTCCTCCCTCTTCCCCTCCACTATAAAAGCTTTTCTTGCTTCTTTTATGTGAGATAATATATCCTATTCTACCTCTCCTCTTCTCCTTCTACATTCCTTTCTCATCCCTTAATTTTATTTTTTAGATATTATCCTTTCATATTAAACTCACCCTATGCCCTATTACCCTAATACTGAGAAAGGTCTCATGAATTACAAATGTCATCTTTTCATGTAGGAATGTAAACAGTTCAACTTTAATAAATCTCTTATGATTTCTCTTTCCTGTTTGCCTTTTCATGCTTCTCTTGTATTTGAAAGTTAACTTTTCTATTCAGCTCTTGTCTTTTCATCAAGAATGCTTGAAAGTCCTCTATTTCATTGAATATTCATACTGCCCCCAGAAGGATTATACTGAGTTTTGCTGGGTAGGTGCAACTGGCATCTAAAATTAAGTTCAACATGCCCAATACCAAAGCCATCACTTGTCTCCCTAGACCTGTTCTTCCAACTAAATTCCCTGTTTCTCTCAATGCCTTCTCCCTCCTGCACTTGGTCTTCCCCAAAGGCTAGTTCCATTGGTGTTATCCATGATGCCTGTTGATCCTACCTTGAAATGTCACTGGCATTCATCACTTTCCATTCCACTTTAGTATAGGTATATAACCACCAAAGATATATTCTTAAAGATTCACCACTTTCATTGTGTCACCCAAACTCTACTCTCTAGAATTTAAAGAATCAAGTCTAAATTCAAGCCTAGCATTCAAACCCTCCATTCTTGAGGTTCAACTTAATTTTTTTAGACTCATCACTTATCTTCCAGTAGATGTATACAATCCTACCAACAAAACCAAGCAGCAAAAGATTGAAAGAGAAATTCTATTTAAAATAACTGCAGACAATATGAAATACTTGAGAGTCTATCTTCCAAGACAAACCTAGGGACTATATGAATACAATTACAAAACACTTTTCACAAGAATAAAGACAGATTTTAACAATTGGAGAAAGACTAATTGCTCGTGAGTAGACTGAGCCAATATAGTAAAAATGACAATTCTACCAAAATTAATTTACTTGTTTAGTGTCATACCAATTCAACTACCAAAGAATTATTTTATAGAGCTAGAAAAAATAATAAGAAAATTCCTCTGGAAGAACAAAAGGTCAAGAATATTAAGGGAATCAATGAAAAAATGTGAAGGAAGGTGCTGTAACAATACCAAATTTCAAACTATATTACAAAGTGGTAATCATCGATCTGGTACTGGCTAAGAAATAGAGTTGCAGATCAGTGGAATGGAGAAGGTGCACAATACACAATGGGAAATGACCATAGCAATCTCCTGTTTGACAAACCCAAAGATCCAAGCTTGTGGGGCAAGAAGTCACTATTTGACAAAAACTGCTGGGAAAACTAGAAAGTGGTTTGGGAGAAACTAGGCATAGACCAACATCTCACACCATATACCAACATAATTTTAAAATGGGGAAATTATTTAGCCATAAAGAGTGATATCATAAACAAATTAAGGGAGCATGGAAAATATTTCCTGGCAGACCTAAGGATAAGGGAAGAGGTTATGGCCAAACAAGAGATAGAGAGGATCATAGGAAGTAAAATGGATAATTTTGATTGTACAAAATTAAAAAGTATTTTTTAACATAGAAGTGGGAAATTGGGGGAAAAATGTTATAGCAATTTTCTCTAATAAAGGCCTCATTTCTTAAATATATAGAGATATGAGTTGAATTTATATGAATATGAGTCATTCTCCAATTTATAAATGGTCAGAAGATATGAACAGGCAATTTTCAGACAAAGAAATCAAAGCTATCTATAGTCATACGAAAAATGGTCAAAATCACTATTGATTAGATATATGCAAATTAAAATAACTCTGAGATATCACCTTACACCCGATTGGCTAACATGACAAAAAAAGAAATGATAAGTGCCAGGAGGGATGTAGAAAAATAGGTACACTAATGCATTGTTGATAGAGCTGTGAACTGGTGCAACTTTTGTGGAGAACAATTTGGAACTATATTCAAAGGGGTATAAAACTTCATACTCTTTGATCCAGCAATAACACTAAGTTGATAAGAAATGACAAGCAGGATGATTTCTGAAAAACCTGGAAATACTTACATGCACTGATACAGAGTGAAGTGAGCAGAACCAGGAAAACATTTTACACAGTAGCAACAATATTGTATGGTGATCTACTGTGAATGATTTAGCTACTTTCAGCAATGCAATGATCTAAGACAATCCCGAAGGACTCATGATGAAAAATACTATCCACCTCCAGAGAAAGAAATGATGATGTCTAAATGAAGACCTATTTCCTCATTTATAAAATGAGAGATTGGATTCTATGACCTCTAATATCCCTTCTAACTTTAAATCTGTGATCCTATGAGTCCTTGACCTGAAATGTACTACTCTCACCCCACTTCCCCAGTTCTCTTGTTGAAATTCTGTTTATTCTTCAAAACCCAATTTAAATACCACCCCCTCTAGGAAGTCTTTTCTAATCCCATCATCTGGATGCCATCTCTCCCTTCTATAGGCTCACATAGCACCTTGCATGTCTCTTATAAATGCTCATCACATTCTGTCTTGTATTATAGGTATTTGTGCACATATCTTACCACCCCCATACCACCCACTTCCCAAGGAAAGGGCCTATTTCTTCTTCCTATCATCTACAGACTCTCACAGAGGAATTTGCCAGCAGGGACTATTTTTTGAATGGTTATATCCCTTCTGAACCCCCTGATGTGGGCCACATAATTAATAGCTTATTATATATTTTTATTCATTCATTCATTCATCTATCCATTCATTCACTTATTTATTCATCTATATATTTCAAGACTGGGTCTCCCTCTCTTGCCAGGTTGGAAGTACAGGGGCTAGTAATAGTCTAACCTGACTATTTACTGATTAGCACAGACCTGGATTATTAGTTGACTCCTTTTGTCAACTAGGTGGCTCTCCTGACCCTGGGAGCTCACCATGTAGATGCTTAACTTAGTTCACATTGGCCCACTGCAGCTCAGAATTCTGAGCTCAAGAGATTCTCCAGTCTTTGCTTATGTGATAACTGGGATTAGAGGTGTGTGCCATTTTGCCCAGCTATTATAATACTCTGGAATAATTTTCATTAATAATAAGAGCTAACATTAATATATTGCTTTAAGACTTTCAAAGAACTTTGGATTAATTTTAATTAATTATTATGATGAATTTCATTCATCATAATAGATAATATTTCTATGACACATAAAGGTTTGTAAAGTACTTTACATTACTTAATTATTCATTATAATACAATTGTTTAATTGCTAAGTTGTTTCCCCAAGCTTCTTGAGGGAAGGGAACCTGTCTTCTTTGTCCTACACTCTCAGGCACTGACATATTTAATATAGTCAGTCCTATTCAGTCTACTGCTATTGCTTTTGCTATTTCATCAAATTGAAATATGGAAATCTGTCCTTTCATCTAATTCTCAATTTGGGACTTGAAGGAGACTTACTTTTATTTTTATTTTTTTAAACAAAGGCTCTCTCATCAGAGAGCTTTAATCAGAGATTATTTACCTCTAGCACCAGCCTTTAGCAAAACTGAGAATATAAAGCCTTAAGAGAAAGCACTCAATATGCTTGAATAAAAAGCTGCCTAGCGGGATTTGCATTCTAAAAGAGCACTTTGGAGAAGGCACAATGCTCTAAAAGGGATGGCAGAATTTCAGGGAGTGAAATATGCTTGTTGCTCTAATCTACCAGCCCTGGGACAATTTCCTTCTTCCAAAAGGAGAGCAATACATAGCTACAGCCTTTCTATCCACACTTCTGGCCTCATATTTGTGGACTTCAGTATAATGCCTTAAAGTTGATAATGCCTTAAAGACTCTGACCTGCCAGTTTGCCAACCTCTTCATCTTGCATACTTGACATTTTCACTGTATTTAAGATATTTATAGGTGTGGACATAACCTAGACCTCATTATCATACAAAGTTGTGCTGCCTCCATGATCTCATACTCTGAAATCCTCCTCTATGATCATAATTTTCTCTCTCTCTCTCTGTCTCTGTCTCTCTTTCTCTCCCCTTCTCTGTTGTCCTCACTGTGACCTCCTGGCCCTCCACCCATCCCTATTCACTCATTTTATCACTCATGCTTTGGCCTCCCTTCCCTTCTCTTCTAGGTTTGACTTTATAGTTAACCAGTTCAACCATTCACTATTAATTACACTTGAATCCCTTACCTTCTATTGTCAGTCATGCCTTGTCAAATACCAACTATGGATCATATCCACCATCTACTGTCTCAATTCCTTTTCATATGCTGCTGAATGCTGTTGGAAAGAAATCATGTAACTGTGCCCACTGGGTTAACTGCAAAATTGTTATTGAATCTAAACTAGGCCTTTGCTGCTGCTTGGCAATGCTTCAGTTCCTCCCTGATTGACCCCCTGCCACATTTTCTGCTGTGGCTATTCCAAACTTTCTCATCTTTTCTTAAACCTTCCATATCATGTCTTTCCCCCTCCTTTTCAGTAGAAAATCTCACCTTCTATTTTACTAAGAAAATAGAAGCCATCTGTCTCAAGCTTCTCTATCTTCCCTATTCCAAACTTCAAAACCCTGCTTTATCATCCTCTATTCTATCATTCTTTTTTTCCCCCCAGTTTCTGATGAACTAACTCTTTTCACCAATGCTAACCCTCACCAATCTTATCCCTTACCTTCTTCTCCAGGAGCTTGACCCCTGGGTCATTTCTCTTTTCCTCCCATTCAGTATCATCTTATCTGTGACCTCCTCACCCTTACCTCTATAAATACCCTTAAACCCACTCCATCATTTAAAAACAACCCAAAGCACAATCACAACCATGGCCATATAATTTTACATGACCCCGAACTCTTCTCAAGCTATCATCCTGTATCTCTCCTTCCTTTCTCTATCAAACTTTTAGAAAGTTTCAGAAAGGTTGTCTATACTTATTTTCTCCATTTTTTCACTTTTGCACACACTTTTATGGTCCTTCCAATCTGGTTTCTGTTCTCTTCTCTCTACACACACAGCCACCACCCTAGTTCAGTCTCTTATTACCTCTCTCCTGGACTAGGGCAATAGTCTCCTAATTGGTTTCCTTGATGCAAATCATTCTTCTTTCCAATCTATCCTCTACCCAACTGGCAAAGTGATTTTCCAAAGGGCAAACCTTGCGATGTCATTTCACTACCCAATAAACTCCAGTGGTTCCCCAGTGACTCAAGGATCAAATATTTTTCGCCATTGTTTCATCCTTTTTCTTAGATATATGTTTTTGTGTAAGTTTTATAATATATATGTATATAATTACTAGTACTGTGGTACATGCATATAGGGTATCCCAAAATGTATTGATTATATAGGTGGATGATCAAACAAATTTGGAAACCACCATCCTAACAGAATGTAAACCCCTTAACAAAGCAGATTGTTGCATTTTTGTCCTTGTTATCTCTAGCATCCAGCACACAGAAGTCACTTAATAAGTGTTTTTTGAATTGAATTGAACAAGAGAGAGTTAGAAAGAAAGGCAATATATAAAAGAATGAAAACAAAAAAAGCAATTGATTGTGAGCTTAAGTGACAAAGGCAAGGGAAAGAAGAAAAATAGGGGGAAGAGAGAAGAAATTTAAAAGAAAGGAAGACAGAGAGAAGTAAGGGGAGATAAAAGGGAGAGATGTAAGGGGGAGGGGAAGAAAGAGGCAATATGGAGAGCTGAAAAGGGAGAGGGGAGAAGTAGAGGAGGAAATGGAAGTTAACAAGAGAGGGAGACAGATGACAGTGGAGAGAGAACAATGCCTCTGTTGCTAGGATATTTTCTGACCAATCAAGTCAAATCTTTCCTTCACTATGTGCCTCCACCCCTTTTCCCCATGCTCTTGGAGACAGTAAAGTACCAGGAGTGGTCTTATAATCAGGGTTTTTCCAGAATCTGTCCTTCACCTCCATGACAGAAGGCCTCTAGAGAAAGCAATCTCTTAGTGAAAAGATGAGGAAATGAATTAATTAGCCAAAAATTGACCAATAGTGGGCAGATTTCTAGAGGAAATGTTCAGGGGACAGCAATCTTGCTTTCACAAGACAGCAAAGCTGCTAAAGTGTGCTGTAAGATGAGCATCTTGCTTGGGCTGTGTCTCCAGTGGGGGGAAAGGCTCCATGGAGTCATCCATACTCTTTGGACTCCTGGCCCTTGTCACCAATAGCATTTATTAGAAAGGTGAATAGAATTAAGATTTAGTCTAAGGCTAATGTCAAAGCTCATTATGTGGCCGTATTTAAGGGTCAAGCTGTGGCCACAATTAATGATTACAACTGCCATTTATATAGCATTTTATGATATGCAAGGGGATTTACATATTTATTATTTCATTTATGAGAGGCAGGTTGGTATAGTGGATAGAAAACAAGACTCATAAGGAACCAGGAAGTCCTGAGTTCAGTTTCTACCTCTGACATATATGGACTGCATGACCCTGGGTAAATCTCCTAATCTCTCAGTTCTCTTGAGACTATAAATTGCAGAGAAGACACCAGCCTGTAATGGTAGAGGGAGTTTCCTTCTCTGGGAATTCTCTATCAATAAAATTGCAAGTCTAGTACTTATTCCTATTATCTCATTCGGTTTCATAGATTTGGAGCTGAAAAGAATCTTCAAGGCTTTCTAGTCCAACTTCTCATTTTATAGCCGAAGAAAATGAGACAGAGTGGTAGAGATGTGTCCAAGGTCACATAGCTAGTAAATATCAGAAGTGGGATTCAAACTCAAGTCTCTCCTGACTGTCTCTCCTAACAAGTCTTTCACCTACCATGTGCATAAACCTATACTATGGACTGGAGGAAATGTAAAATTTAGTTAAGTGACTATTTATGTAAAAGCTTGCAGTCTAATAGGAGAACATAACAAAAACATAACTATAATATTAAAAATTATATGATGAGCATGCTATAATTCTAAAACAAAATGCTATTCATTTTAATAAACATTTGCTAAGCATCTACTACGTGCAGTGATAATAATAGTAATATTAATAATAGACATTTCTAGAGAGCTTTAAGGTTTGCAAAATGATTTATAGATACAGGGTGTCCCAAAAGTCTTAGAGTAGTTTAAGCTTTTTTTTTCCCCTTAAGCACAACACTAAGACTTTTGGGACACCCTGTATCATCTCATTTGAGCCCCAAGATGACCTTGTGAAGTAATCATTATAAGGTAGTAGTCCTCCCATTTTACAGATGAGGATTGTCAGGCTGACAGACATTAAACGATTTACCCATAATCACACAGCTAGGAAGGATCAGAAAGGGGATTTGAGGCCAGATTTTCTGGACCCAAAGTCTGGCACTTTGTGCTCTGTGCCAGGGATATAAAGACTTGAAAAGCAACATAATCCTTCCCTTCAAGGAGTTTAAAATATTCTGGGTATACTGGGGAAAGTGGTGGGTTGGGATATGGCATGTACATAAATGAATTCTTACAGTTTAATACAACTTTATATTAATAGCCTTTATTTTATTGTTTTCTAATGGTTATTTCTTCTCCCTGGGACTCTTGTGTTTGTAAAATTAGGGGTTGGTCTGGATGATCTGTGTACTACATTTTAATATAGCAGTACCTCCAGGCACTAGCACAACTTCCACTGGTACTTATGGATCGTATTAAGATGCTACATGAAAAAAGAGAGCATGCCCAGAGGAAGGTGACAAGGATGCTGCAGTACTTGGAAATCATCTCATGTGAAAATGGGTTGAAAGAACTAGGTGAGTTCCTCTAGGGAAGAGAAGACTTGGGGGGGGGGCAATTTAGGGAGAGTGGGAAAATGATAGCTATCATTATGTGTTTGAAAATCTGTCATGTGGAAACAGGATTAGATTTGTTCTATTTGACCCCAAGGGTCAAAACTTAGAGTAAGTGGGGGTTTGAAGACACAGATATAGACTTGATGGCAGGAAAAACGTAACAATTAGAGTTATCCCAAAATGAAATGTGTCTGATTTACAGATAAAGGGTGATACCATAAGCAAATTAAGAGAGCAAGGAATAGTTTACCTGTCAGATCTATGGAGAAGGGAAGAATTTATGACCAAACAAGAGATAAGAGAGCATTACAAAGTACAAAATGGATTATATTAAGCTAACAAACTTTTGCACAAACAAAACCAATTCAGCCCAGATTAGAAGGAAAACAGAAAACTTGGAAACAATTTTTACAGCAACTATCTTTGATAAAGGCCTCATTTCTCAAACATATAGAGAATTAAGTCAAATTTATAGTAATACAAGTCATCCCCCAAATGATAAAGGTCAAAGGATATGAACAGGTAGTTTTCAGATGAAGAAATCACAGCTATCTATATTCATATAAAAATGCTCAAAATCGCTATTGATCAGAGAAATGCAAACTAAAATAATTCTGAGGTACCACCTCACACTTGTCCAATTAGTTAATATGACCTAATATAAATATATTATATGATAAATTATATTTACTTATATATAATGTTATATAATATATGATGGAATATATAATATGACCTATAATATATATTATATAATGTATAATATATAATAATAGGTCAATAATATAGTTAATAGAAAATAAAATATATTGGAGAAGAGATGGGAAAATTGGGAACCTAATGCACTGTTGGTGGAATTGTGAACTGGTCCAACCAATCTGGAGAGTAATTTGGAACTTTGCCCAAAGGGCAATCAAACTGTGACATGTGACAAATGGTGACACTTTGATCCAGCAATACCACTACTAGGTCAGTATCCCAAAGAGATCATAAAAAAGGGAAAAAGGACTCACATGTACAAAAATATTTATAGCAGCTCTTGTTGTAGTGGCCAAGAATTGGAAATTGAGGGAATACCAATCAATTGGGGAATGACTGAACAAGTTGTGGTATATGAATGTAATGGAATACTATTGTGTTAAAAGAAATGATGAGCAGGAGGATTTCAGAAAAACCTGGAAAGACTTATATGAACTGATGCTGAGTGAAGGGAGTAGAACCAGGAGAATACTGTACACAGTAATAGCAACATTGTGCAATGACCAACACTGATAGACTTAGCTCTTCTCAGCAATACAGTGATCCAGACAATTCTAAAAGACTCATGATGGAAAATGCTATCCACATCCAGAGAAAGAACTGATGGAGTCTGAATGCAGATCAAAGCATGCTATTTTCACTTTTTGGGTTTTTTTGTTCTGTTTCTTCTTTCACAGCATGACTAATGTGGGACTGCATTTTACATTTTTGAGCATGTAAAATCTTTACCAGATTATTTGCTGCCTTGGGGAGGGGAAAGGGAAGGGAGGGAGAAAAATCAGAATAATCAATGTTGAAAATTGTCTTTACATGTAATTGGAAAAAATAAAATACAATTAAAAAAAGGATTGATAGGAATAAGAAAAAGTAGAATATGCCACCTCACAGGGAGTGCCCTCCCACTGGAGAACTTTGAGCAAACACTAGATGACCACTTGTCAGAGACATTGTTGTGCTTCAGAGATGGGTTGAACTAGTTGGTCTTGGAGGTCCCTTCCAATCCTGAAATTCCTGTTAAGGTCAGTTCTGGCACAAAGATGATTCAATTTCATGTGTGTCCACCACTAGGTGCCAGCCAGACTATAAACTTTATAACAGACTGGGGTATTTTCTATTCTCTCTCCCATAATACTTGATACAAATCTGACACAGAAGGTTTCATAATCAATTAAAAAAACATTTATTAAGGACCTATTATATACCAGGAACTGTCAGACACTGGGGATACAAAGACAAAAATAAAAATCCTTTACCCTCACAGAGCTTATATTCTATGGGAGAGACAATGTGTTTATATATCATATGAGCATACAGAATATATACAAGGGAAAAATAGAAGGTAATTTCAGGAGAAGGTGCTATCAGCTTTGTGTGTGTCTGTGGGGGTGGGAATCAGGAAAGTCCTCGTGTAGGAGGTGGAACAAAGTACACTTAGAAGGAAGCTGGGATTTCTAAGAAGTAGAGGTAAGGTGGGAGTGTATTACAGGCATGGGGGATGGTCTGGGTGAAGGCACAGAGATGGAATCTTGTGTGGTAGGAACAGTGAGAAGACCATTTTGGCTCACTATCTATTATTTGACTTGCCCACAAGTTAAATAAATGAGTTTTGGGGAAACATCTTTTCAGGAGCTCTTCCCAAACAGGAGAGAGGAATAATTCAAATTCCTCAACTATCACACAAAACTGTGTGAGCCCAATGCCACTCTCGACCAGGAATGCATCTGTCATCTCATTCCTCTGGCAGCCCTGGGGACCCCTTCTGGAACAATAGACAAAGGACTTAGAACTCCCTCATGTCCTGAAGTTTGAGACAAATGATTGGTGAAAGGAAAGCATTCTGTTTAGTGGAGTGTGACCAACATAGCTTCCTCCAAAGGAAGGAACCAGAGCCTGCAATGTCAGAGAAATTAATGATGCTTCCCTCCCCCACTTTTAATGTTTCATGAATTGTGGCTGCCTGCTAGGTCTAGCACCACCACAGAGAAATGGATTTTTTGAAACCCGCTCTATCTGAAGTGTGCTTAATAGAAATGGTATAATTCAGCCAAAAGGGTCATCCAGAGAAAGGATGGGAGGGAGTGAGGGATTTTCTCTCAGGCAGCTTGAAATTATCAGGTGCCTTCAGTGTGGAGAGCACAGAATTAATGTGCCAGATGTAATGACAATAGGCTTCCCATTTTGCTTTCACCATTAAATTGCTTTATGAAGTAAATCACTCCTCTCCCCATGCCTCAGTTTTTCCATAGGTAAAATTGAGTGGGCAGGCTAGATGATCCTTAGAAGGTATCTTTAGCTTTGACATTCAACGTTCTATAAACAGTTCTCTTATCCCCCCTCCCCAAAGCTTTCTTTCTTTTGTCATTAAGGCTTTATTTTGGTTAATGAGTGTCCTCCTTTAAATAAAACATCCCATGGGAAGATCAGACTCCAATCAAGGAGGGATAAGTAGTCAGGGGTTTTTGCTATGTCACATCAGGATTTAATGTCAAAGTCAGGCCTAGAACCCAAGACTTCTGATTCTCAGCCCAGAGAGGCAGTGTAGTATGGGCAGAAAGGACACTAAATTGGAAGTCAGACGGGATGAGTTCTGCTACTAAGAGCCTTGGGTAAGTCACTTCCATCTCAGAGCCTCAGTTTCTTCTGATGCAGGGATTAGACTTCACTGGATGATTTCTGGGGTCCCTTCTAGCATGAAGATTCTAGGGTTCTAACCATAATCAAGATTTTGATTATAATTTGATAATGATCCTTCTATTTCCTGATACCAACTTGCTTTTAGTTTGCTTTGGGCAAAATTCTGCTTATGCTACTTCTTCAATATCTCCCAGATCACAGCAGCTTAGCATTTCAGAGTTAGAAAGATCTCAGTGACCATAAAGCAATTTCCAAAGCAATATGTCTAATAAGTCCCTCTAATTGTCAGGAAGCACCCTTTTCTCAACTCCCACCTCCATCAGCCTTGTTCAGCCTGCTTTTTTCTTGCCTGGACTATTGTAATAGCTGCCTCATGGTTCTTCTTGTCTTTAGTCTATTTTTTCTTCAATCCTTCCCTACCACTAGTTCTAGCCCTCTTTTAAAAAACTTTTACTGCCTCCCCATTGTCTACTTAAAAAGTAGAAATTTCTAAGGCTGGAATTTAAGAACCTCAACAATCTGGGTCCCTATGACTTATCCAGACTCTTTTTTGATGTGACTACCCTTCAGAAACTTTGCTTTCTAAAAAAAATAGTTTATTCTTTTCCTTTGTTCGGATCCTTTCCTTTCCCATCACTGTGCCTTTGCTCATTGCATCCTCCATGCCCAGAATGTGATCTTGTTATTCCTTTTGTTATCTGTTGAAATAATTTCTTTCCTTCAAGGCTCAATTCAGGTGCCCCCCTCTCCAGAATACCTACTTTGTTTCTTCCTATCCTATCTCCCGATCTCAAGTAAAAGTGGATTTTTCCTTTTTCAAATAACTCAGGATACTTTCTTTCAACCTTCCTCATGTACTTATATTTCCCTTCCATAGTAACTGTAGTTACTATGCACACATCTTTCTTCTCTATTATACTACAAGCTTTTTGAAAACAGATCATATTTCTGATCTCTTTGATCCTCACAAATTAGTTTAATGCCTTACAATACTAGGTGTTTAATAAATGTTTGTTGAATGAATGAATAAACCAGGACACAAGGACATATCTATATACTAATGCCTGTGAACCTTGCTTTTACAGGAGGAAACCCATAGCAATAGGCAAATAGTTACCTACTAAGAGTAAAGAAGCCCCACAGACTGAGTATGGGCAAGAGATTGAGAGGAAACTAGCTCAAGGCAATGGCTGTCTATTCCAGGCAAGTAGTTCTCATCTCTCAAGTTTCCCTTGGGAACTTAAAGGTTATGGGTTCAAATCCTGGGAAAGATCATGCTGGAGGAGTTTTGCTTCCCACAGCACCCAGCCCAATTTCTTCATGCCCTATGGTAGTGCCCCGGTCTCCCAGAGGGGCTTCAGTGAGAAAACATAAACTTTGGGCTGCTGCCACCCAGTTGTAGCCAATCTGAGGAAATATCTGCAGGGATTATTCTGGCACAGGCTAATAGGATTGGATATTAAAAGTGACTGGGAATGGAACATGAGATAGAGGGTAATTCTGGGAATTAGGAGAGCTAGGTTTGAACCCTGGCTCTGCTGCCAACTTGCTATGTGACGCTGGGTATGCTTTATTTCCCTTAGCCTCACTTTCTTCATTATGCAAAATGAAGGGATTTCTGTGGGCCCTTCTGGCTCTAGCAGTCTATAATTCTAGCATAAATCCAAAGGTTAGATTATGTGGGACAGATTCTAAGCATGACAGGAAGTTGGGGGTTAGGGACCTGAGGAGTACTGACAGGACACCCATCACCCTCTTCTGGTCCTCCCTGGCTGACACCTATAAGCTGCCTCTCGAACTTCTTTCTGGTCACCCCGAGCTTGTCTCTGTCTAACTCTCTGCCCCATCCCTCCCTCCTACTGTGCCTTCCTAATCCTATGTTCCATTCCTTCAGGGTCCAATTGACAAACTGATAAATCAGTATGTAACAAAGGAGAGAACTAAGGGGCTGACCTGAGCTAACACTTATGTATTTTAAAAGGGATTTCCTGGAGATAACAGTTTGAGGGACTTTTTTTTCTGTCTATCTCCAAGAAGAGATTCATTGTGGGAAAATTGGGTCAGACAGGAAGAAGGGTCATGTGGCAGGACTTTAGAAGAGATATTTTTTGGGGAAAGGATCTTCCTTTTATCTTAAACATTGGTGGGTAGTCTTCTATGTTACCTCTATTTAAGGCTGGTCCTGATAGGTGGTAACAGCTCAGACATTTTGGGTCAGTTTTCCCCAAAGAGGCAAGAGGACCAAGTAGATGCTAGTCTGAGGTACCAAGATTCCTGCCCATACCTAGAATGGGTTTTGTGCTCCTTTCTGATTCCATTCACCACACAATGTGATGGCAGACAAATACCTCCTGTTCCTCTCAGAATTGGAAAGGACATCCCCTTTAAAATATCACCTCTAGTGATGGGGAACTCACTGCCTCCTGAAGCAGACCATCTACTTCCAGACACTTCTAATTATAAGGAAGTTTTTCTTTTTATTGATTTGAAATCTTTCTGTAACTTTCACTTGCTCCTACTAGTTTTGTCCTCTGAGGCTAAGTTGACAATTTTTACATTCTAATTCCTTTACCATGTAACAGTCCTTCAGTTTCTTAAAGACATCTATCATGTCCCTGGTAAGTCTCCCCTCCATGATAAGCATCCCTGATTTCTTCAAGTGATCAAGTATCCTGTTCTTCAACAACCAATAAGTGTTTTTAAAGTATAGAGTATGTGTCAGAAACTGCAAAGTGCTAGGAATACACAAAAATGAGATAGCCCCTGCTTTCCAGGAACACTAGTCCATTCACTATCCTATGTCCCTCTCTCCCCACCCCCAGATGTGCTCCAGCTTGCCCACTGGCTTCCTAAAATATAGAGTACATAGCTGCATATCCCAGGTGTGAGTCTGTCCAAGGAAGAATAGAGTGGGACTATAACCTTCTCCATTTTGGACGCCATGTTTTGGTGAATGCAATTTAAGACAGGACAATTTTTTTGAGCTGCTATCATGTTGAGCTTGGAGCCCACTCCCTGGTATTTTTCATGTGAATTGTTACCTAGCCATTCTCAGTGCTTTCATGGTTCTCCACTTTGGTCACTCCCCAGTTCACAACTCCCTCCTCAGCCCAGGCTGTAAAATCTCAAGCCTCTAGGATTTAGTGTGACAGGGATACCTTGTGTTTGTGAAATATCACCGTTCCCAGTCACTGTATGTACATATTGAGGCTTGAAGAGTGTCAATCAATCCAAGTGCCAACTGGCAGGCCTAAAGTGGAAATGGCTTCCAGTGATTTTCCTGGCATCACCTCTCAAGGCTGCAGATGGCTTGTAATAGGAAGCACTGACCACACAGCATTCAGCTAGCAACAAACTTCCCAGCCCTGGTCAGACACGAGCAGCAATCAGTTTTGGAACACACTGATCGGATCCTGGATTCCTTATTTCAAAGAACAACCAATCATGAAACTTACATGGGTAAATGTAACATCCAAACTCCCCTCTCTCCAGCAGGCTTCAGACCCCTTGTCCCAGATCCTAAAGGAGAAACTGACCCTTTAGAAACTTCTTTCCTTTTCCACTGTGTGAGGAGAGGGAGAGGGAAAGTTGAGAAGGTCTCTAGGTCTGAGTCACCAATCAGATGTCGAGGGAGGTCTCAGGTGGCAGGGACAGGCTATTTTGAGAAAGAACTCAGGAAGCTCTGTGACTGCGAATAGTTGTCTATGATGGCTGCCTTTCCTGGGGCAGTTACATATTGGAAAACAAGACAGAGCAATTAAAAGCAATATAGTGTAGGGAAAAGAGATTTTGATTGGGAGATGGGAGATCTGGCCCCTACTTCAAGCTCTGCCATACACTAACTGGGTGAATTTAGGAAAGTCATTTCACTTTTGCTTACCTGGGATTCAATTTCCTCTCCAGACAGTGGTGATAGTCAAAGTCATAGGAACCCATGACATTTCTAAGGAAAAGAATGTAAGTAGGAAGAATCAAAAGAAGATTCTCCAGGGCAGCTTATGTTTTAGTATAAGGGAGAGAATAGAAAATCGTTCAGAGGGAGAAATAACCAAGTAGTAGTAGAATTGGGAGAATAAATTGTCTTGGAAGCCAAGGGAGAAGAGTTTCAAGAAAGAGATGGCTAAGAAATGCCAAATGCTTTGCAGGAGTTGGGTGGGATGGGGACTGTGACAAATTCCTTGGGGAGGCTAGGTGGCACAGTGAATAGAGCATGGGCCCTGGAGTCAGGAGGATCTGAGTTCAAATCTGGCCTCAGACACTTAACACACACACACACACACACACACACACGAACTAGCCGTGTGACCTTGGGCAAGTCACTTAACCCCAATTGCCCTACCTTCCCCTCTCAAAAAAAGGGGTAGGGGAAAGAATACAAGTTCCTTGAGGGCAGGGTTATTTCTGCTTTACTTTTGTATCTCAAGTGCTTAGCACTGAGCCATGGCACAAGTAGGTGCTTAATAAATATATGTGGAATGATTATTGGATTTGGGGATTTGGAGGTCACACTAAGAATGTAAAGTTCTGGTAGGACAATCAGGTTGAGATGTCCTGTAGGCAGTTGAGAAGGTCATGTGGTACTGTGGAGGTCAGTCTTGGTGATACAGATCTAGAAGTTATTTAAATAGATGTTGTAGTTAAAACTGGGAGTGGATGAGATCACCAAAAGAAATAGAAAAAAGAAGAGAAGGCAGAGGAAAAAGCCTTGATAAATATATTTAAGGGACAAGAGAAGGAAGATGTCCAAAAAGAAGGGAAGTGAATTGCCCACGGTCATGCACTCATTTGCAGATTTACTAAGCATTTTGCAAATAGGAAAATGTGCTTTGCTTCACTTCTTTGACTTGATGCTATACTTGACCCCATCCGATTGTCTGGGTGTCATCAGGACAGGAGAAGAAAGTACAATTTAGTTTTGTATTGGTGGTTCCTGAGTTTGTGAGTGGGCTGATGTTTCCTTTCTGCATAAAAAGAATTTCTCCACTTGAGGAAATAATTATACTTGGGTTTGTGGTTCTTACCCTTCCACTCAAGGGAAGGAAGGCAGGATCAATATCTCTCAACGTCACCAGTTTTAATTATGGAAGTTCCCAGGACCTTGTGTTCTAGGAGATGCTTCCTCACTTAACTTTTTCTCAGGAGATTCTGGGATGGTAAGAAGGTTATAGCTGGGCCCTGCCTATTCCCAAAATACACTGCCCTGCACTGACCAGCTGCACTGATGCTCTTTATTCTAATCTGGTCTGATATTCTCATTATAGTCACTCTTGACTAAAGAGATTCAAATATCATCTCCTTGTGAAGAACAGATTTACAAACCAGAACCTCAGGCTTCTTATGATACTTCTGCTCTCTACTGCCCTCCTTCCCCTCAAGACTAGATATTTGGGTTTTAAGAACAGTGGGTGCATTCACTTAAGCCTTAACATCAGTCTTTGGGTCAGCTTCTTTCTATCAATCAACCCACAAACACATTCTGATTGCTTAATGTGTGTCCAATCCTATGCTTCCTGTATTTCCAGTCATTTACCAATATGATTGAGAAATGGAAGGTCAGCAAGGATGACCTTGGCTTCTCCTAAACTGGATCTTATGGTCACCCTACAGAGATAGGGACCCAGACCCAAAGAATGTGAGCCTGGCTGGTGGAATATTGTACATTTCCTTAAGGGATTGACTCTTGATCTCAAATGTATCCAATTACAGTTGTTTTCTGTTTTAAGCAAAATTCACATTGCCAAAGGCTATAAATTGGGTTGTCAACTGGATTCTGGGAACTGAATTTCTCTTTCTGATTTAAATCTATTTCTTCTCCCTCTTGGTGAATTTGGAGACCTAGTCTTTTCCTTGAATTTAGATAGAACATTACAGAGAGAGTGAAAGAGGTGTCCTGAGGGGGAGGGTATATTAATGACAATACTCCCATATATTAGTGAAATGGGGGTAGGACTGATAGATGAAAGCTCAGTCCTCCCATTCCACTGGAAAACTACTTTACACTTTGAAAAGCAACTTCTCATTCATTATCTCATTAATAGCTTTATGCAGTAGATACTGTGTTTTCCCGATAATAAAACCTATCCCGAAAATAAGCCCTCCCCTTACTGTGTAAGATTCCTCTAAAATAAGCCCTCCCCCGAAAATAAGCCCTATTGAGATTGCTACTGTAGTGAAGGTGATCCCCTGCGCTACACGCTACATTACGGTACCCTCTGTATGCACCGTCCCCTCCCCCCCCCCGTGAAACGCATGCCGTGCTCTGAGCTGCATCCAATCAGAGCTGCAGCAGTGAGTGCGTCATCCTGTTCTTCCCCAGTGATTTGCTTGCTGGTGCCATTGAGAGCAGTGCCGCGGAAGAGAGCTGAGGCAGGACAACATAAAAACCCGGTATGTAAGCGGGAGTGAGGGGGCATGATGGAGGATAAAAAGGGCATGATGGAGGAAAAAAGAAGAACTGATGGTCATAATTTTATTATTCTGTCTGTTTTGACCCCCAGACATGAGTACAAAAAGGAAGAGCTATACTGTTGAGTATAAGAAAGTGGGTTGATTTAATGCTGCCACTTGTTATGCGAGGTAACCAAAGAGGTCTGATAGTCTGGGATTCAGCCAGCACTCACCGCGCTAAAGAAATGAAGAACTTCCTTGCAGAGAGAAGAATAGATCAAGTAATGATTCCTGCAGGAATGACTGCCTATCTCCAGACCCTTGATATTGCAATAAACAAGCCATTCAAGGACCATTTGCGCATGGAAGTCAATGACTACATTGAAAATAGAATGGAAAGAAATCAGCATGGAAACTTTGTGAAGCCCTGTCTGCAAGAAGTCGTGACTTGGGTGAAGAAGTCATGGGATAAAATTACTGACAGCTGTGTCGCCAAGGCACTACGAGCAGGTTACCTAGACAAGACATATTCATTTAAAGAGAGCTATATTGCTGGACATGACAGATTGGGTCCACTTCTTCTGAAGGAAGTGGAGGCGCAAGACATCCAGGACGGAATTCAGGGTATGGACACTTATGACGATGTTGTTGAAGAAGATGACATGATCATTATTGAATAAAGGTACATTTTTTTGTTCACATTTACCTGTTTATTAAAATTGCTGTCAATGTTCATTAAAATAACCCCTCCCCTGAAAATAAGCCCTCTGGTGTTTTTCTGTCCAAAAAAAATTAATAAGACAGTGTCTTATTATCGGGGAAACACGGTAGTGTACCACTTATCCCGAGAAGCTACTGATGCTATTAACAACTCAAACCATCTGGGGAGACAATTTTCACTGACCAGTCTGAATTACTAGAAACTGTGATTTCTTCCCCTCCTCTCCCCTCCAGGCAAACTCCACAATACACTCACTACTGATTCTCTAACTCATCAGTATTCCATTTAGAACTCTGGTATGGGTTAATCCTACAAATTCCTCCAGAAAGAAAACTCAGTTGATTTTACACTTCTCTCATTAATACCCCATCCTCTACACTCCCATTTATTTTCCATTTGTACCTCAATTAAGTATTAATCTCTCTTTTTTCTTTTTTTAAGAAATCGGGGTTAAGTAACTTGCTCAAGGTTACACGGCCAAGTGTTTCTGGGTGGGTGCTAAGTGTCTGAGCCCAGATTCGATCCCCAGGTCATCCTGACACTGGAGCCGGTGCTCTTACTCACTGTGCTACCTGGCTGCCCCAAAGTATTAATCTCTTAATCAATTACACTACTGATTCTCTAACTCATCAATAGTCCATTTGGAACTCAGAGGTCATCTAATCCAATCTCCTCATTCAATAGATGAGGAAGCAGGTCCATGGAGGAAAGATAACTAGCCCAAGGTGACACAGGCAATAAATACCAGAAACAACATTTAAAACCCAGGTCCTTCAATTCTAAATCTAGCGGTCTTTCCATACTGCCCCTATGTGCCAACTGTGTTCAAGGCACTGAAAATACAAAGACAGAAATGAAGTTGCCCCTGCACTCAAGGAGCTTATATTCTATTGGAGGGAAAATGACATGTACAAAGATAAAGAAATATAAAATACATGCAAAATAAATATGAAATACTTCATTTTAATCAAAATGTTGAAGAAGAGGCCAGAATGCTCAAGATGTTGATTGAGAGGGGATGGAGAAGGAGGCATTCTCTCTCCACTCCAATCTATCCTCCATTTAGCTGCCAAAATGATTTTCCTAATATGTAGTGACCATGTCACCCTCATCCAACCCCCCTACTTAGTAAACTTTAGTGATTCCCTATCATCTCCAGGATCGATAATAAAACCTTCTGTTTGGCATTCAAAGACTTCCATACCCGACCTCCAACTTTCTGGTCTTCTTACACCTCTACTACATACTCTTCAGGGACTTTGTGTCCCATGAATAAGACATGCCCTCTCTTAGATCTAGGCATTTTCCCTGGCTGTCTCCCATGCCTGGAATTCTCACTTTCTTCATCTCTGCCTCCTGACAAATTCCATCTAAAATCCCACCTTCTATAGGAGGCATTTCTCAATCCCTCTTAAGTCTAAAGCCATCCCTCTTGTAATTATTTCCTATTTATTTTGCATATGGCTTATTTGTACTTTGCTTGTGGTCTTCCCCATTAGACTGTGAGCTTCTTGAGGTCAGGAAATGGTTTTGGTGTACCTCCCCCCTTTTAAAACAATCTCTAGTGCTTAGCACAATGCCTGGTACATAATGGGAGATTAATAACTACATTTTGGCTGATCGACATTCTGAAAAATCTTTACCTTCCAATTATCAACCAATGTTTCCCAATCCTGACTTTGTACTTTGTGTAGCCTCTATCCCACCTTCTTGCTTCCTGATGTGTAATTTATTATCATACAATTTTAAAATGAAGCACAGGCCTTTTTTGGGGGGGATGGTGGTGGTGGAAAGTGGTTGGTGTTCAGAAACTCATCCTGAGGAAGAGGTAGTGTAGACACTCTATAAACAAAACAACACTTGGAAAATCCTGATATTTCTCAACGATCCCAGACAGAGAAGTAATTAGCCACTTGGATGTTTTGAACACGGAACACAAAGCCACCTCTTATAATAAATTTATTCGGGGTGGGGGTGGGAAGAGACTCTAGGTAGCCACCTCATGACATTCAGGGACACTTCAAGGTTGCAGTATGAGGGGAAGGCAACTGCCCCGATTTGGTAGTTTCCTATTTTGATTAATTACTCTTGTTAATTAGGTGTTCAACTCATTTATTTCTGTGCTGGTGAAGGCCAGGGGCCTTCTGAATTTTGGAACTGTGAAACAAAACCTAGGCAAGTCCCACAGCTGGTCTAGTGTCCTGTGAACATTTTATTAGTCAGTTCCTGGGGACCAGGTTAAAAAAATCATTTTGAAATGATTCCTAAATGAATTGCTGGGGGATTCAGACATCTCCCTAAACTCATTAATGAGGCTACTATGTAATTAATATAAGTAGAACTCTGATGTAGTTAACTGTAGTGTGACATTTGTCCAAGTCACTTACCTTGGACAAGTCATTTAGTTTCTTTGGACCTGAGTTTCTCTTTGTCAAATGGAGAGAGGTTGGAATGGAGATCCTCCAAGACTCCCAGTGTAGGAATCATTCTACTAAGGGTTAATAGAAGATCAATTGTCTCTTCTGTTGTTGTTTTGCTTACCAAGCAATTTTTTCATCTGTAATTTGGCCTCCTTCTACCCAGGAGGGAGGGCACTGCACAGAGGATAAGTTGTTTTTTTCTGCCAGATACATCTCCCCTGGTAAATTAATAAAATTGGCGTCTGGTTCAGAAATCAGTTGCTTGTGAGTTTCATTAAGGTGAATTGCTTCCCTACAAGCTGATCAAGTTTCTGAGCCTGCAGAGCTAAAAGCCCAGCCCCCTGGCTGGTGCTGCCCATACTAAGAAGTGAAGATATACCCAGTGAAATCTGGCACACAGCACGCTCCTCACAGATTCTCCCCTTCCTTCAATTTCAACAACAGATGCCTACGTTTCCAGGGCCAATGTCTGTATTACAGGATCCCCTCGACAGAAACTGATGACCCCTAATGGGAAGCCACAAGCCATGCCCCTGAGCACCTGCGGAGAGGAAAGCAGGTCTGCAATTGTCTGCTTCTTGCCCCAGGAAGCCAAAGTAGTGATACCAAGAAGTTGGAGAGAGCCTGGGAAGCAGGGTCTTCAGTTTAGCTGCTCTTCTCCTTCCTGAAACTAACTTGGGGGAGCCCCAACTTGCAATTGGGGTCTTGAAGGTCAATTGGAATAACAGCAAAGGCCTCTATGCAGGTTACCTTCAAACCAATGTATGAATCTACTATTGTTCAGCAACCCTTCCTCCACCCAGAGTGATGAATTGTAGAACCCAGAACCCTGAGGGCTACTCTCCTCCCCACCCCACCTCCTAATCACATATATTTCCTCAGTTAGGCCCAGCAGGAAAGAAAACCTTACATTGGGAAGCAGTATGGGGCAGTAGGCAGAGTAATGGATCTGGAGTCAGAGGACCTGGGTTTAAATCCCACTTATATTGAACAAATTTGTGACTCTAGGCAAATCATTGGATCTCCCTGGGTCTTAGTTCCTCATTTGTAAAATGATGGGGTTGGGCTAGATGGCCTCTGAGGTCTTTTCTAGTTTTATCTGCCGAAGTCTGAAGTTGGGGTGGTGATGGTGTAAATTCAAGAGCTATAGGGGAACCTCACTGTTACCCTCTTGTTTTACAGATGGAAAAACAGAGACTCAAGGAAGTCCAGGGACTTGGTCTTATTTTGGTGAGAAGTCTGAGGCTGTGCAACATAAGCTTTCTTGGCTTCCTTCCTTTGTTCTACAAGTCTTTTACCATCACTCTTTTCTCTTCCACTCTTCTTTCTTGGGTCTTTAACCTCATTCTCTCTCATCCTCTAAGATTTCACTCTACTAGCTATCTGTCTTGACCTAATTGTGAGGGAGAGTATAAAGAGTAAAACTAGGACATGGGAAGTCTACGTTGGGTTGACTTTGGTCGAGTCAAACGAGAGTTGCAAGTCTAGGTTTGGACTGATAATCCCTAAAGCCTTTTCCTCTGCCTAACCACACCCACAGATCAGTGGAATCAGGCTTCTGAAATATTTCACAAGACCTAGCAGATGATTAAAGAAGGAAAGGCAAAAGATTAAAAACTTTACTCTGGCTTCATACAGTGTCGGTAACAGTGTAGGTAATCATATGATTGGTAGCCCTTACTTAACTGAATCCTTTCTCTTCAGTTCCCCAGGGTAGACCTTTTTCCTCCTTCTTCCATTCTTCAGAAGGGGGAGTACACTGGGCTATCTGAGAAATATTTTTAAACTATTTCACCTGTCCAGGAGGCGTAGGAATATGACAAAGTCCCTCTAAAGCTGGTCATGGATCCTATAAAATACACACTGTAGCTCTCATGTTGGTTTGGTTCCAGTGGCCAGAGAATAGCTCTTTCAATTTACACATGTTTTCAAGGGAGATACTTGAGAGGGGACTTACTGTGATAGAGAAGAATCCAGACTGAAATCTTCCACATGCACCCTAAAGACAGAGTAAATACATCAAAACAGAAGACAGACAGACATATCTTACCAGCCTCTTCTGAAAGAGAGAGAGACTTCCAGGGAAAATCAGACAAAAGGTGAGATTACAGAAATGAGAAACTAACACAAACTCACAAAAACCCCCAGTCCTACACTGGGTAATGCCAAAGAGCCAGTTGCTGCCATCTCCAGTTTCCAGATAGATACTCTCTTAAACCTAGTCCTAAATCTTCCCTTGTAGGGGCTTTTAGGGCAAACCTTGGAAATGGGGATGAGATGTTCATAGTTTTTGGCTAAAATTGGATAAATCTGACCTCCCAATCTATGTCTCGTAACTCAATGAAAAAACAAAGCACACCCCACCTTACATATTACAATATAGAGAATACACTTGTTTTCTCTCCTCTTCCTACGCCATCAGCTATGGCATCTAGCCATGAGGCATCTGAGCTAGAGGGAAACCCTCTAGAGTCAGTTTGAGAAAGTTCTAGGGATAGTTAAGGGAGCAGAGGCATACTGAGTAACCTGCAGCAGAGATTTTTAATCCCTAGCAGAGCTTGGTGAAGATTCTAGGATAGAAAAGGCTCCTAGTTCCAGCATGAAAGGAGTAATGAACAGCCTTGGCTATATGTATTCCCTCCTTATCACTGTACTCTATATGTGTCCACTCTTTCTAGGGATTCTTTGTGAATCAGTGGGTGAATTTGTAGGGGACATGTTTTGAAGCTACATATCTAAGATATATTATGTCATCTTGGTAAATTCCTTTGCTGAGAGCTAATTCTATTTATTGTCTGACTGCTATTGGGAAACACACCGGTAGGGGCTCATAAACTATTGTATTCCTACTCTAGTAGGGATAGACAACTGAAAGGTAAACATAGAAGCTGTCATAGGTACCCCTCTGGACACCAGAACATCAAATTTGTAAGTTTGAGATAGGAGGAATAGCTCAGAGGGTAAAAGCAGACACAGTAGAGGTCTCAATTATCATTAAACATTTGCACCATCTATCACCCATGACAAGTGAAAAGAGTTATGGATTTTTGAATCATAGGACCTGGATTTCACCCTCAGACCTGATACATACTACTTAGATAAGATACTTCCTCACTTTAGGTTTCAGTGTAAAATGAAATGGCAGAATTAGATGATCTTTAGAATCCCTTCCATCTCTAAATCCTATGAAATTACCTCTGTGTATACCAGCTGTATAACTAAAGAAGGAAGAGGATGACTGTAAGCTCTATGAGGGTAGGACTGTCTTTTTCTTCTTTTTGTATCCCCAGCACTTAGCACAGTATTGATACATAGGAGCTGTTTATTGATCTAAGGGGGGAGAAACTCCATGAAGTCTTGGTCTCATTCTCTTTGGAAATAACTCCCCATCCAAATTTTGCCTGCCAGGATTATTACCAAAGAACCACAGAATGACAGAATACACCTTAGAGACCACCTAGTTTAATTCCCGCATTTTACAAAAGAGAACAATGAGATACAAAGACGTCATTTTTCCTTCATCATATAATTAATCAGTGGAACATATAGGATCATAAATGAAGCCTTCTGACTTTTATGGAAGAGTAGAGTAAAATAGGGCACTGTATTGGGTGGGAGCCAAGAAACCTGGGTTCAAGTCCTGTGACTTCTGTGTGACCTTGAACAAGTCCTCTCAACATGATGAAAGACTTAGAGAATTACAGAATGTTGGAGCTGGAAGGAACTTTAGAGATGATCTGGTCCAGGGGAGGGGAATCTGTGGCTTTGAGGCCACATATGACTCTCTAGGCCCTCAAGTGTGGCCCTCTGACTGAATCCAAACAAATATTCTGTGAAGTTTGATTTCTGGCAAGGGCCACACTTGAGGACCTAGAGGGCCACATGTGGTCTCAAGGCTGCAGGTTCCCCACCCCTGATCCAGTCTAACTTTATTTTACAATGGAGGAAACTGAGGTTTATAGAAGTGAAACAACTTAAGTGTTGGAGCCAGGCCTTCAACTTGGATCTTCGAAAATCAAATTCAGTGGCCTTTCCATTATACTTCATTTCTAGGGTCTCATCTACAAAGTTAATGGGATAGCTTATATAGCATTTCAAGTCCTTCCCACTTTTCTTCCTATGATCCTATGATTAAGGCTCTGCCATAATTTATTTCAAAGTAAACAGAAATAGAGAGACACAAAGGGACATCTCACCCTCCTGAGCTTAGGACAAATTCAGACCAACCTCTTACACTTTTCTCTTTTTCTTACCCTGGACAGCAATCACTGGAACCCCATGACAAGCTCAAATGGCAAAGAATACTACGTTATCTTCATCAGGCTCAACTAAGGCAGGAGGATGACTTTAGGCATTACAGAAAGATCTTTATCCGCAAGGATCAGAACAAGATTTTGTTGTTATGCCTTTTCAATTTGTCAGACTATACAATAAACAGAACAATCCATGCCTCCAGAGTCTTGGTTAATTGAAGTTTTACCATAAGGAATTATGCCTTAGGTATACAAGAGTATATTCTTTGTGTGTTAAAATCACTTTCAACTTTGACAAACATTTGTTAAGTATTTGCTATGTGGGAGACACCATTCTATGTGCTGGGTTACAAAGACAAAAAAATGAAGCATTCCTGGCTTTCAAAGGACTTATATTTTACTGCTAGAATGATTAGTGATAATAACCACCACCACAAGGAGCATTTATAGAATGCTTTAAGGTGGGCAAAGTGCTTTACAAATATCATCTTGTTTTACCCTCACAATAACTCTGGGAGGTAGATGTTTATTATTATTATTATTTTGATTTTTGGAGGGGGGAAGGCAGGGCAATTGGGGTTAAGTGACTCATCCAAGATCACACAGCTAGTGTTAAGTGTCTGAGGTCACATTTGAACCTCCCAACTCCAGGGCCCGTGCTCTATTCACTGCAACACCTAGCTGCCCCTCATAGATGCTATTATTGCTTCAGTTTTACAGATGAGGAAATAGAAACAGAAGTGAAGTGACTTGACCAGAGTCCAACACCCCAGTAAGAGTCTGAGTTTGGATTTGAATACTAACAAATAGGGCTGGAGTCATGCAGAACTTAAAGGAGAAGGTAGAATCTTGGTTGGTGTTTGGAGGAAGAAAAGGATTCTGAGAGATAGAGGAAAGGAGGGAGTATATTACAACCTTGGAGGAAGGAGTTTAGAAAATAAATGATAGTTCAGTTTTCCTGACATATAGTCTATGAAGGTAATATGAAACAAAGCTAGAAATGTAGGTTGAGGCTACATTTTAGAAGGCCATGTAGTTTTTATTTTATTCTAGTGGCAATAGGGAGCCACTGTGGGTTTGAGCATTGAAGTGCCATAGACTGGTCTGTGCTTCGAGAAGATAATTCTGATAGCAGTGTGAAGGATGGATCAGAGACGGAAGAGACTATAAGCAGGGAGACTGATGAAGAGGCTGTGACAGGAGGCTGAGTGAGAGGGCATGAGGATCTAAACTCAGGTGGGGCTGTATAAGTAGACACTGAAGATGTTTGGAGGTAGGTTCTGATGATGTAGATATGGAACTGGAAGGGATCCTGGGAGTCATCTAATTTGATCTTTTCATTTTGTGAATGAGGAAATAAGGCCCAAAGATTTGCCCAAGGTCACAAAGGCTGTAGCAATAACCCTGGCCTGCTGATCCCAGGTCCGGTGCCCTTTCTGCTACCCACACTGCCAATTCACTGGATATGGGGTGGGGGGTGGGAGAGGGGATAGTTAGGGATGGAGCATGGTGGTGTCCTGAAAGAAATACGGACATTTAGAAGAGAAGTAGTTTTAGCGGAGGACATAATGAGTTCTGTTTTGGACATAAGGCATTTGAAATGTCATTTCAAATTGAATGATAATTCAAAATTGTCACCACAGGACATTAAGGTGAACATGTCCAGCAGGCATTTTGTGATGGAGATTTGAACTTCAGGAAAGAGATTAGTGCAGATATATAGATTTGAGAGTCATCTTCATAGAAGTGATAGTAGAACCCATGGGAACTGCTAAGATTAACAAGGGACACGGTGGAAAGAGAGAAGAAAGGCTCATAGACAGAGTCCTAAGGGGTATGCTCTTAGGAGGTGGCATAGAGATCAGCAAAGGAGAATGATAAGAAATAGGTGAGTAGAGAAGCAGGACAGAGTAACAGGGCTAAGGCACCAAGGCCTCCAGAGACAATATCTAGGAGGAAGGGGAGTTAATAGCACTGCAGAAAGATCAGGAATAATGGAAATTGAGAAAAGGTCACTGGACTTAGCAGGTAAGAGAACACTTATAGCTTTTGAATGAACAACAAACAGCATCAGCGTTGGAAGACAAGCCCCAAAATGTGGAAAAGTGAGAAGGAGCTGAAAAAGCAGAGGCTGTGAGTGAGACTTTGACAAGATATTCATTGGTTCCTTGCGACAGCCTTGAGTGATGAGAAAGTGAGGCCCAAGAGGGGTGAAGGAATGTCTCCGGGTTTATTATTTCCACACTCCTTTTCCATTTTTGACATGTAGTTATTCCTGCCCCTCTCCATATTGCCCAGAAAACCAAATGACTGATGGAAAAGCCGATTTCATTGTTCTCATAGGTTGTCCTGGGCTTCCATGAAGAGGGTTCAATCCTGGGGGCTTCTCAAAAATGTTTCTCTTTACTCATTTTGCTCCCACCCAAGTTTCCCTGGGGACTTCAGAATATAATGTCAAGGTTTTCAATAAAAGAGCCTCATCTGCCATGAATGCACTCAAGCCAACAATATATAGGATTTTACTCTACAGGAAAAGCATTAGGGGAAGGGAATAAGTATTTCTATAGTGCCTAATATGTTCCAGGAGCTATACTAATCTCTCTTTATAAGTATTGTCTCATTTGATCTCATTAAGGACTCCCAGCCCATAAATAATGCAGAAAAACACAAAACATATAGAAACAGTAATTATCAAGATACTCTCCTTCCCTCCAGTGAGTTCCACTTTCCCCCTCAGGCCTCCAACCTGATAGTTCTACCTTGGGGGTTTGCATTTCCCTTAGAATGGAAGGGAATGGGTCCTTTTAATTTTGAGATTTATGCTAAAGTTGGAGATAATATTATATGTCTCTACAGAAGCTAACACAATTATCCCATGACACTATGTTCTGAATCAGGAAGGTAACCAGTATGTAGTAACTAGTCACTACCCATCTTCCTTCCTGTTCTCTCTCCCTCTGCCAAACCCAGCAGGATTTCCCACTTTACAGTCATGTTTCCTGGGTTCCTGCCTACATGAGTGGGTGAAGCTTAGCATCAGACGCTGACATTAGTCAGTGTCGCATGGGCAAAGGCTAGGAAATCCCAAGTTAACTTACACAGGAGACTCTCTTGCCCTTTAGTAACAGAGGCTTTTCTGCACAAGTATAAAAGCATAAGACCCTAAGATTATAGATTTGGATCTGGAAGGGAGTTTAGAGGTCATCTAGTCCAATCTTTTTCATCTTATAGATGAGGCAGGCCAGAAGTTAAGTGACTTTGCCAAGGTCATACAGATATTAAAGGACAGAAGTAGGGTATGAGCCCAGGTCTTCTAACTCCAAATCCAGTATTCTTTCTGCTATACTATGCAGTCTTAACCTGTCAGTGGTCCTGAATTCTTACCCTATGTCTTCCTACCTTTCTCCCAGTTCAGTCATGAACTTAGATATCTGCCCCAGGGTTCTTGTGCCTGGAATTTAGCCTTGAGCTTGAGATTACCATGGTATGATAGGGAGAATCAGAGAAGTCTGTGAGCACAGCTTAGGTGATTCTGCCCCATGCCTTGTCTCTCCCCCATATCCACTCCCTGACTTTCTAACCCAGCTTTATGATCTGGTTACTATGAGCTCTGGGATTCCTGGGCTCGTCACTGATCTGGTTTTGCCTCCTGACTTCCCTGAAAGAATGTTGGGTTCAAAGTAAGACATTGATTTTCACTGGTGTGGAGTGAGAAGAAGCAGAGAAACAAAGATCACCGCCTCTACATGGTGGAGATTTGGGTGATAGTGTCATTCTTCCTGCTTCCTCTAGCAGCCCAGATTGCTGTATTTATCTCTCCTCCTCCCCCTACATATATAAAACATGGAAACGGACCACTAAAGATTAAGATTAAGGGAGCTGATTCAACCATTTGTGGTCTTGATAACCAAAGAGAATTCTCTTTCTGATCAATCATCAAAAGAGAATATAGTTTGAACTGTGTCTCCTTCATTAGGGATGTCCTATTGTAAATCATCCCAACTCTCTCTGCTGTCACCCCTTGACCACAATTTTGAGTGTCCTAGCTGGGGTTAGAGACTGTTTCCTCATTCATAAAAGAAAGGGGAGGTTGGACTAGATCAGTGTTTCTAAAACAAATTGAGCCACAGAGCATTTTTAGGATGAAAATATGTTCGTTGTTCAGTTGTTTTTGTCTTTTCATGAACCTATTTGGGATTTTCTTGGCAAAGATACTGGAGTGGTTTGTCATTTTCTTCTCATTGGACAGATGTGGAAACTGAGCAAACAGAGTTATGACTTGCCTAGGGTCAAGCAGCTAGTGTCTAAGGTTGAATTTGAATGCAAGTCTTCCTGAATCTAAGGCCAGTTATCTATCCCCTGCACCACCTGACTGCCCTGTAAAATATATTGGTGGAGACCATAAATACTAGTTATTGTGGGTGGTCTGAAAATCTCCAGAATAAAGGTAGGGCAGCTCAATTCTAGATTCAGAAAGAAGAAATCAAGTCTATTTTTATTTGAAAAGGTTGTTTGTTGTGTGTAATAAGTATTTTTGAAACATCGGTAAGTTAGAGGGTTGGTTTGCTTGACTATGCTTATGTGTTAGAAGGAATTTTCTTTCGCCCAGTGGTAGGGGTGGGTGAGAGAATTTAGATTTCTGTTAATTAAAAAGAACAATTAAAAATAGGGAGGTTGAGTCTGCTAGAGAGGTGGAATGTTGCACATACTTTCAGATGAGGTCACTGTTTTGTTAGTTTTACTTTGTTATTTTATTTTGTCACAAGAGACCTTTTGCGGAGTGGAGTAATATGTGAATGTTTGTAATATAAAAAGAATAGCTCCATAAAACTTAAATAAGTTATAGGGGACAATACTGCTAACATCACAATATTTCACAGAATCCATACTGACAGTGGGCCTATCACCAGGCTTATTGAGGAGGTAGTCTGGGAATAGAGGCTGAGATATTAAACTGCTATCTAGCTTTGACTTTCTGTGCCTTTACAATTCTACTCTCTCTTCCCTATGACAGCCCTTTACATATCTGATGGCTGCGATGACAATCTCTCCCTTTTTTGAAATCTTCTCCATCCAACAGCTTGAATATGCTGTTGACATGTATTTGATTAAATGTGAAATTCAATTAACCTCAAAAAGGAATATTCTCTCTTGGGAAAAGAGGTTTTGCACCATGAGAATTGAAACCACACAAATAGAAGATAAAAGTTAGGTTTTCAAACTTACACAATGTCTTAACTTATTGTGCCTTCTTTGTAGTTAATGATAAACAAATATGGATGGAAATGATTTCTGATCAAATTTGAAGTAAAGGATAATAAGAAACTTGCAACAGCAAGTACAAAAGATATAAGAGAGGGAGACTTGGAGTCTGGAGACCTGAATTTGAATGTGACTGTTCCTACCTGTAGGATCGTGGGGGAATCACTTAACTGAGGGGTATGCTGCTAAATGTTTAACTATTGGCTGGAGGGGGAGTACATATTTCACACTTTTAAGTTTAATTTTAACTATTAACATTTTCTCTATCACTTTCTTAAGTCTAGACAATCAACAACACAATAAATTTAGCCCTGATTTGTAGCATTTGCCAATGCCATTGTTCATTCTTGGGGAAACTAGGTGGTACAGTGAATAGAGCTCCAGGCCTGGAATCAAGAAGACTGAGTTCAAATCCAGCCTCAGACATTTACTAACTGTGTGACCCTGGGCAAATCAGTTACTCCTGTTTTCCTAAGTTTCCTCATCTGTGAAATGAGTTGGAGAAGGAAATGTTAAACCACCCCAGTATCCCTTTAAAAAAAAAAGACTCCAAATGGGGTCAGGGAGAGTCAGACACTACTAAAATAGCTAAACAATAATGCTCATACAGAAAATTTAACAACTGTCTCTCTTGAGCCTGGATGAATTGTCTACAACAGAACCTAAAATTAACCCCTCTGGGTCTTATTTTCCTAATTTGTAAAGAGGGAATAATATATGCACAACTTACCTCACAGGGCTACACAATGAACCCTATAAAATCCTAAACGGTTAGAGAAAAATGTGAATTTTTATTATGTTTGCTGATTAATGCAAATTCAGATAAAGATTTTGAAGTCCAAAAAATATTTTTCTCCTTTGCTTTCATACTTGAATCAAGCCTTCTTCCTCCTGAAGGTGTCTTTGGGCTAATCAGAACTTCACACAAACTCAATATAACAATCATGTAGTGATTACTACACAGGAAATCTGCAGTTGTCTCAATTTCTGATGAAATTTTAGCTTAGAATGTCCAAGCTGGAATCACTGTTAGAGAGTATCTAATCCCTTCAAGTTGCCAATGAGAAATGAAAAAAAAAAACTTTTCTCTAATGGCACAGACATTGCCAGTTAGTGGCAAAGTCAAGAATCATAGATTATAGGTTGACAGCTGAATAGGTCCTTATTGGTTATCTTGTCTAGCCCTCTCATTTTTAGATGAAGTAATTGACATTGATAGAGGTTAAGTGATTTGTCTGAGATCACACAGGTAGGAAGTATCTGAGGTATCAGAACTAGAACCCATGTACTCCATGTACTCAAATAATTCAAACCTAGCATTCTTTTCACTGTGTCACATTACCTCTAAAACCCAGGATTCTGGGTTCCTAGTCCAGGGCTCTTTCCATTATGCCAAGTTGTCTTTATCTCATAGCAATGGGAATCTATAGTATAGGGACAGTGGGGTCAGCAGCTGAGGGCAGCCATATCTCATGTAGAAATTGCCTTGTTTTTTTAGCCTCAGAGGTGGGAGGAGAAAAAGTAAACACAAGATAATCTCAGGTGCTGAACACAGACTTGGACATACAGGCTGTCTCAGGGAATATGTATAGATTGGTATGCAGAAATGTGTCTCAGGGAATAAAGGCAAATGAGAACATAGCTTAGCAAGTAGGATCCTAAAATAAGAAGTTTCAGAGGAAGAGAGCAAAAAGGAGTTAAATGACTTCTCTCCCTCTCCCTCTTCCTCTTCCTCACCCTCTCCCTCTCCCTGTCTCTCTCCCTGTCCCTCTCCCTGTCCCTCTCTCCCTATCTTCCCCTCCTCTCTCTCTGCCTCTCTCTCTCTCCCTATCTCCCCCTCTCTTGCTCTGGGTGAATGACTCCAGCCTACAGCTCAAATGCTCATGGCTTCTATCAGCTTGTAGCCCACATTAACCTCTTGCCACATCCAACTTTGAGAAGGCAACTTTCAAAGTACACAGGGAATGAACTTAAGACAAAGTGCTTGGGGGTTCTGTAAACACAGCCTGGCTCTCCTCTCACCCAGCTCTCCCTTTCTTCACTGGACTAATAGGTCAAATGTCACAGCTGTAGTCATAGAAGTATGGGGTAGAAAGGAAGCTTTCTGAATGAGAAGAAAACCCTTCCTACTTCCAGGCCAGATTAAAACAACTGCCTAGAAGAAAGATTTGTTTGCAATCCACTTTTAATGAAGGTCTTGAACTCTTCTGACCCCTAATGCTGTTCATCCTTCCAAATTGGATTCTATTCCTACAAACTCTATGGTACTACCCATACTTGTCTCTCTTGTTAGAATAAGAAATATCTGGTCTCAAAATTATTCACTCAATTATACTGTGGAGCTATGAAAAGTCATGGGCCTCAGTTTCCCCATCTATAAAGTAAGGTGATTGAACCAAGTTCAAAGGATCATAGATTTTGAGTTGTAAAGGACTTAAAAGATCATCTTATCTAATCCCTATGACTTTAAATATGAGGAAACTGAGACCCAGAGGTGATGACTATCCAAAGGGTACACAGGTATTAAGCAGAAGAGCCGGGATGTTAACTTAGATCCTCTTGCTCCAAATCTGGAACTCTGTGGTCCTTTAGCTCTGCCTAATTCTGTGATACAATAAGATGGTTGACACTAATGTTCTTTTCCTAGCATAAATTATGACTTGTATTAGGGGAATGAGCAAGGAATGACCTCTTTAGACTAGGATGGGTAGATATGCTGTATGATAATAATCCCTCACATTTGTACACTCATGTATACTTTTTGAAGTGAGATAGATGAACACTGAGGTTACCTCCAACTCTAACATTCTGGGATTCTGAGATATGCATGAATAAATTTAATCTTAACAATTGTATGATGTAGTAGGGGATGTATTAATGCCCCCATGTTGCAGATGTGGGAACTACAGTCATGAGTCATGTGCTTTGCCCCTATTGCAGCAGAACCAGGACTGGATTCCAAGGGACTTGGTGCTCTTCCCGTGGCATCATGCTGAGCCTGTTGGTCAGTGACAGACTCTAATAATAACAGCAAGCCTTTATACTTAGATGGAGAGTTAGAACTCTTATAGCATTTATGTATATTATTTCCCTTGGTCCTCACAATAGCCCTGAGAGGGAGGTAGGCAGGGTATCCTTATCCCCACTTGACAGATGAGTTACCTGAGGCTCCAACAGGTTATTTGCCCAGAGTCACATAGTTAGTGGCAGAGACTCAGATGTCCAGTTTCCTCTCTATGGCTCTTTCCATTCTGCCAGACTGTTTGAGAAAACCACCCTCTCTCTTTCAGGAAAAAATTATTAACTATGGAGCATGAAGCAAATATGGAAGAGCTGCCTTCTTACTTGACACTCAGCAGATGGCTGGTGGTGGCTCATCTTTTCCAGGGCCAGACCAATTGAGCACAGACCAGGAAGCTGTTTTCATGTAATCAATCATTACCACATGTAATGGGTCCCAAAGGTTCTAGTGGCCCCAAGTATCTTCCTCCTTTAACCTCCCAAAGCGCTATCACCTTTTTTTTTCTCCTTCATACATGACATTTTGGAATTTCCACAATAAGTTTCACTGTGAGTTAGGAAGCAAAAGAAAAAGATAGTTCTTGATCTCAGGTTGGGGAGAGAAGATTCATATAAGAAGATTGACCCTTTCCTTCTCTCTTGTAAGCTCCTTGAAGTCAGAGACTATGTCTTATCTTATTTCAAAGCTTTGTAATAAAAGCAACTCACATTTATATGGTAATTGAAGACTAGTAAAATAATTTACAAATGTCTCATTTGTAGAATATAGAAAAGTGCCATTTACACACTTGAGTTTAATAAATGGTAGACTTATGGGGTGGCCAGGTAGCACAGTGAGTAAGAGCACCAGCTCCAGTGTCGGGATGACCTGGGGATCGAATCTGGGCTCAGATACTTAGCACCACACCCAGAAATAACTGGCCGTGTAACCTTGAGCAAGTTACTTAACCCTGATTGCTTTTAAAAAATGGTAGACTTAAATTAGAAAACAATAGTGGACATTTATGGAGTTAGTGTGTGTCTGGTGAGATAGTAAATGTAGTGAAAAGAGGCAAGGAGGTTTGAATTTTGTCCATGCCGCTAACAAATTATATGTCCTTGGGCAAATAATTTTTTCTTCTTTTGGGCTTTTATTTCTCCATATATAAAAGGAGGGCAGCAGACTAGAGAATCTCTAAAATTCTTTCTAGTGCTACCATACTGTGAACCTCAATTGTGTAAGTTTCTAGAAGGAAAGATCATTGTGGGCTCTCAGGTAGTCAGGGAGGGCTTCATGAGACTTGAATCTAGGGGACCAGCACATATATCTGAACACTATTGCTAGAATCATTTACTTCTGAGACTGATGATTTCACCATGTATTGCTCTCTCTGTGAACTCGATGCCCAAACTCTAGAGGTGGTCATACATTATATCCTAATGAAGACTCCGCAGAATTCAGATATTTTGGGTTTTGCAGCAATTTACAGGAAGAGAAACACTTGTTATTCTCCAGTTCCCCAGGTTATTTGGTTTCCCCAGAACATCTCAAAATTCTAGGCAGCTGCTAGCCATGAGAACTTTCCCCTTCTAATTAGAGTAGCTGAGTTTGGGTCACCTATGAAGCTGAGCTCGAGGTCTGCCCTGACTGCAGAGGCCATTTGGAACTTAGAAAGCAGGCTTATACAGAAGGCACGCACAATGCCAGGAATCTAGTCTTTCATCTCTGGAATTATCCCCACATACAGGTGAGGCATTTGGGTGGGACACAGGCTCCCTGTTTTCATTCTGGCTTCCTCCTTTCTCTAAGGACAGAAAGAACATATCTTTATGTCATGCTTAGATGGCTTCCTGGTCAGGTCTCCCTGCCTTGATTTTTCAGGCATGCTTTCCGACTCTTCTTCCTAAACTTTCTTTATCACATTATTTCCCTTGACCAAGAACCTTCAATGACTTGCCCACTGCATCATTTAAATTACTTAGTCTGCCACTTAATTACTGCTACCCCCCATGCAACCCCTCTTTATAGCTAATCTCAATTCACCTGCTCCCTCTAACAAATCCTCTCTATTCCACACAAGCTGCTCTCCCTCTTCCCCACTCCCACCCCACTCCCTATGCTAAACTCATTCCTACCTTGATGTCTTTGCTGTTCATCTCCTGTCAGCATGGAATGCCCTCTTCCTTTCTAATAAATTTCCAATTCTTTCTAATTTCCAAATTCTTTCCAATAAATTCCAATAAAATCCCATCCATTAAGACTCACTTCAAACTCTACCTCCTCTGTAAAACCCTCCTGGACTATCCTGATCCCAAGTGATGTACATTTAGAACCAACCAAATCCCTGACAGTACAGTGTCAATTCAGTTCCATTCAATAAACATTTGTTAAGTACTGCTATATGGAAGGCAGTGTACTAAGCATTGGGGAGGCAAATATGAAAAACAACTTCCTCCCCACACTCAGGGGGTTTATACGCTAATAGTATCCTCTAAATATTTCATTTAAATGCAAAAAGATTCCTGTTTCTACAACTTAACCAAAACTTTTTTAGGGCTAGGGCTGTTTTTCCTTTTCAGTTCTCCCTATTTGATAGAGGCAGCATGACTAGGAAATAGAGTGCAGGATTGGAATTGGGAATACCGGGGGTCAAATCCTACCTCTGACATTTACTAACTGGATGACCTTGGGCAAGTCACTTAACCCTTATTTGCCTTCACCCCAAGAGCTGACATGCTGAATTCATTAAGATATCTTTTTTTTTTAAGGCAATTGGGATTAAGTTTTGCTCAAGGTTACACGGCCAGTTATTTCTGGGTGTGGTGCTAAGTATCTGAGCCCGGATTCGATCCCCGGTCTCCCGACTCTGGGGTTGGCGCTCTAATTCACTGTGCCACCTGGCCGCCCCCAAGATATCTTTTGTATATTCTCAAAGCTATATTAACATTCTTCTTTCATTGTGGCATGCAGGTGATCCTGGGTTTACCATAGCTATGTCTGTGTGACAGCCCAAGCTGATCCTATCAAGCTAGAGAGGTTTGAGTAAAGGACTGGCCAGTGACTGAACCTGTTATCTGAGGAACTTTTATAATAAGATAGAAGTACAGAGACATTCACCACCAGAAGAATGGTCACCAGGCAATGTTTTTGACTATAACAACTCACTGAACTTCTATTAAAACTGAATCCCTAGGGGGAGTATCCACATTTATGGAATCACAGAAACAGAACCTAGACACTTTAATCTCTGCCAGCCTCAGTTTCCCCTTGTGTCAAATGTGGATAACAATAGCACCAACTTCCCAGGGTTGTTGTGAGGATCAAATGAGATTATGAAGCACTTTGCAACTTTAAACACTATATAAATGCTAATTATAATTATTATTAATAATTAAAAGAGAAAACAACCTCCACCCTCATAGAACTGAAAGTCTTCTTGGGGAGATAAGACTCTTAAATATAGGGTAATGATCACATGGGGACACTGTCCCATCTGAAAATACTGGGGATCTAGCTGAAGGATATTCTTCCCCAGTTTTCTATGCCCTAGAACTATTCCTGTGATTCCTTTAATATAAGATTCATGCATAGACATGAATAAGAAGACACCACTAAGTATTCAAATCAATGGCTAGATGGTAAGCTATGGGAGTTAGGGAACAGGTGAAAGAGTAGTTCCTTGGAAGGTGAGATTGGTACTGACGTGGCAAGTTCTCCTTTGGCTCTGCAGCCTGCTTTCTCTGTCACTGCACTGGGGAGAAGTCATTGGAATCTTCATAAATAGCCTTGGTGGTAGTGGAGAAGGGATAAGAATTTATATAGAACTTAGTTTATGCCCGGCACAAATACAAGTGTTATCTCATCTCTATAGAAGTATAACCACAGGAACTGAATTAATCACATTCTTATGGCAGTTTAAGGTTTAAAAAGTGATTTCTTCATACCAACCCTATAAGAGAAATGATGATATTGCTAGAAAAGTATCAGAATCAGGATTTGAACCCAAGTCTCCTAACAGGCCACTGCCTGTTCCACCTTATCATGCTGCAGGGAATTTGATTCCAAATCTTCTGAAGGTCTTTTAGTTTCTTCATGGTAATCTGAGAAGCCCATTTCATCTATGAAGTGGCATTCAAAGAATAAAACTGAAGATGTGGGTAGGGGCAAAGATGTTTGAGAAGGGAATTCTGCCTTTACTACTGACCATCTACTATGTGACCCAGGACCACTTACTTAACCTCTCTGAGTCTTTGTTGCTTTATCTGCCCAACAGGAACACAATTTCTTGTGTGACCTCCCTCTCTGGGCAACTGTGAGGATCAAATGAGATAATGGATGAAGGAATACTTTGAGAAGAGAGCCATGTTGTAATACCAAGGGACATTAGGATCATATAGGTTGGGAAAGGGAGGCCAGCAGGATACTCTGGTTTGCTACACTACCCTCAGTGATACCATCTGCTTTAGGCATACATTGGCTTCCTGGCCTCTGTGGGAGAGACAGTAATGAATATCCATCCCACTCTCTACCCTCTAGAGCTGTGAAAGGTCATTGGCCTCCTTCCTGAGTGGGGCTGGGATTAGTCTTTGCATCCAGAGATAGTCTGATGCCCACACCATCTCCCTGATGTGTTTGTGATGGTGGCCCGGCAGGAGAGTTAGAAAACAGGGAGACTACACGATTCATGTGAGGGAGGCAGTGAAATGCCCACGAGAGCACCCAGGGATGAGAACTAGGAGACCTGGGTCCTAGCACCCATCTGTTGTATAATCTTGAGCAATTCATATTGCTTTATGGCCTCAGTTTCCCCATCTGTAAAATGGTAATAATTGTCCCTGACTTGCCTGCCACTCCTAAAGGGTTGGTATGAGTACCAAGTGAGAGAATAGATTTGAGAGTGCTTTATAGACTGCGAAACATCTTATAAATTATGAAATTGTACAAATGTCTCCCACAAGGCAGTTGGGACTTCTAGTGAGATACTGGCTATGAAAGAGTAGGAAATCTACAAGGATGCTAGGGAGGCAGGGGACTGGCACTGCCTGCCAGGAAGAAGTATCCTCCTGCAAAGCTGACCTGACAGGCTGAGCTTTTCACATAGACTGTCTTGCTGCTGTTGACTCCCTTTGGCAGCTACTTTCTCCCTCTCCCTAACACCCTCAATCTGTCACATGTGCTGAATGTTAGCTAGAGGCACCAGTGCAGCCTTGAGCCAGCTCCTAGCCTGCTCCGGGCCACATCCACAGACTCTTCCCTCTAGAATAAAGCACCTACTGCCTCCCAGGCAATGCAGTGTAGCGAAAGTCACTTCCGCTCTCTCAGCGCTGCTCAGTTCCTTCCTGCACGGCCTTTCTCCCTGGGCCATCGTTAGGATCAAGTCACAGAATGAATGTGAATGAGAGTGTACAAACGAGCACTAGTAATTATCATGAGAGGTGTCTAGGTAGTGCTCCAAGGGATTTGGCAACAACCTCGTCTATAAAAAGGGATCTAAAGCAGATAGAGAAAAGGCTAGTGCACCCTCCTCCCCACCTGCACACAACCCCCTTTTGAGCCTTCCTGGAAGGCAAGGAAGGGTTAACTTCCTTCCCCCATCCCCAGTGTAATTGCCTGGCATTCTCCATGCAAAAGCTTCTTCCCACGGTGACTAATTTGCATGGGATGGGCTAGTACCAGCCCCCAAAGCCCCATGCTCCTCTGGCACTGGGAGATGGGTGGGTGGGAGGGAAGCTAGAGCCCCAGAAGTGGGGAGGAAGGTGGCCCTAAAAGCCCATGGAAGGGCAATAGGAAGTGTATTCTCTGCAGCCCCCACTGCACCTTCCCATGGCATTTCTTTTCCCCCTCTCCTACATGCTTCCTTCAGGTGGGATACTGGGTTTATCTGTGTGCTAAGGCAATGATGAAATGGCATAACCCCTTCTAGTGGGTCTCCTC
>NW_027187234.1:1085982-1134536 GCF_028583685.1 Petaurus breviceps papuanus
TGCTTCTGTCCTGTCTTCCCCCAATGCTGGCTTAAAGCATCCCCGGACAAACCATTCTCTACAGCACCTGGCTCTTAGGCTGTGCCATGTAGGATTTTCATCCCCCTGGGCTTCTACCAGAGAGGACCCCCTTTCATCCTCCCACCTGCTGGGCTTCCTGGCCTCCCTCAGCCCCCTCCAGCCCGACTGCCCACTCAGCCATACCTCTGGCCGATGTCACTGCCTTGGGAGCCCATCCTGTGGGCTGGCAGCAGGGGGCTGACCCCATAGGGTTCTTCTCCCGGGGTGGTTGTTTGGCCAGCCTTGCTCTCTGATGGGGAATTCTTCAGCTTCGATCGCGCCATCCTGCCTGGCTCTTTCGTCCCTCCCCAACTCTCCTGCGGAGGGAGGGGCACTGCTGCGTGCAGCTCAGGGCTGCTGGTGCATACCATCCTGGCTCCCCTCCCTCCCTTCTGCCAGGCAGTGGAACAGCCCTGTCTATCCCTGGGGGGGTACTTCCAGAAGAGAGGGAGGAATGGAGGGAAAATCCAAAGATGCGCTAAGATGAATATGAAAGGGAAGAATATCCTCCCCTGAAGCATCCTTTTTTTCATGGAAATCAGAGACTGCTTTTTCCAGGGTTGTCCTCAGATGACTCCATGGTGAACATTTTTCTCCCCTAGCACACAATTAAGGATAGGATCACAGCGTTGTCGTAGGATTTTAGACCTAGAAGGTACCTGGGAAATTATTTGGTCCACAGCCTTCCTTTTACAGATAAGGAAGCTGAGGCCCAGAGCAGGGATTTCCTTGTTCAAGGTCACAAAGATAGTGGAGTCTGACAGTGCTGGTGATTATGCAATCTTAGAATCCAGCCCCTGTATGACTGTCCGAGGTCTAGCTCACTGTGAGAATACAGGACTCCTGAGATGAAGCAATATCAATTCAGAATTTGAGCCACAAAGTCATGGACTATCAGACTTAGGATACCAACGATCATGTACCCCAGTCTCCTTATTTTACAGACAGGGAAACTGAATCCTAGAGAGCTGAGCTTCTATGCCCAAGATCATATATCTGGTTAACTGAGGAGTTTGAGCCAAGAACTCAGATGTCTGAGATTAGAAAGTCAGCGCTCTTTCTTTTAGACCAAGTTATATTAAGGATCTGAGACTGCAGATACCTCTAAGTTATGTCCCCAAGAGCATGGAAAGGCTGCACTGAATCATTGACGCTCTCTCGCTTAGACCCCCTTTTCACAAACATCATTTGTGAAATAAATAGGGTGGGAAAGGGCTGACAAGAGGCATGGCATAGGGAGCAGTTTACTGGACCTTTAGTCAAGAAACTCTGGATTCAAATTTTGCCTCTGACACTTCTTAGTTATGTGTCCATGAATATGTCACTTTACCTCTGTTAGTCTCATTTTCCTCATCTATAAAATAGGGATAGATAATGATGTTTTATAGTGCCCACTTCACAGGGCTGGTATGAGGATCAAAGGAGATATGTATGTCAAGTGCTTGGTAAACTTTTAAATACTATATACCTATCAGCTTTCTCATTAGAGTTCAGACTGCCCAGGATTAGGAAGTTCAGTTAGGATAACAGAATTAGAGACCATTTAGGAGGTTGCTAGGTGGTGCAGTGCATAGAGTGCTGGGCTTGCAGACAGGAAGATCTGAGTTCAAATCCAGATTCAGACACTTACTAGCTGTGTGACCTTGGCCAAGTCACTTAACCTCTATTTGCCTCAGTTTTCTCAACTATAAAATGGAGATAATAATAGTACCTATCTCACAGGGTTGTTATGAGGAACAAATGAGGTGATGTTTGTAAAAAGTTCTAGTACAGGAGCTATATAAATGACCAATGTGGAAACTGAGATCCAAAGAGAGGATGTGTGTTGCCCAGTGTCATGAAAGGAACCCAGTACAGCTGTGATCCTGATTCAATTGTAATGGCTCCAAACTTTTTCTCCTACACCATTTGTCCTGGGTCAGAATTCAGTCTAGGACCAGGGATGGAAGCCAGAAGTAGGTGAAGGTAATGACTTATTTTTCATGAATAATGGACTTTAAGAAAAAAAGAAATTAATGACAATGTTTTTTTGTTACAATTTGGATTTAGTTTCACACCCCCTCCTCCTCTTGTTCTGCTTCTCTGTTCTTCTCCCCCCCATCTCTGGGAACACCAAGCACACCTTCAATGATGGTGAACATTGACAGAACCCCAGCTGCGTAAATCAGTATGACTCAACCCCAGGGTCTGTGAAGAGGGAACAGCTTCTCTTTAGTCTAAGAGGGATGGAATTACTTCACCCCTTAGACTGTATTTATTCACATTTCCCCAGAAAATGGCCCATCAACCACTACTCTTAAATATTAGCAACTACTAAAAGCAGAATCTTCTATAGTCCTCTCTCCCAGTCACTTTTCTTGTCAGAGTCACTGCCAACATCAATTCATTTATGTAATCCATTCATTAAAAAGAAAATGTGTTTATTAGCACAGTAGCTGGCATATAGCAGGTTCCTAATAAAGGTTTGTTGTTTGACCTGATTAATGTTACAAATATGTATTAAACATTATGCTAGATAGTGAGGAGCCATGAAGTTTATGACATGGTTTTTGACCTTATGAAGCTTATACAGTTCAGTAGGGGGAATACTACACAAACACAAATAACTATAATACCTAATATGACATGATAATTGTATCTAAATGCATTAGAGATGTAGGTGCATAACAGTGCAAGGGAGAAGAGGATAATCAGTGGAGGAATAGGGCATCTGGGGACTGACTATTAATTGAGTAGGTGGAATTTAAGTATAAGGTGCTGAAGTGGACAGAGCACCAAGCCTGAAGGCAGAAAGAGGTTCAAATCCTTGCTCAGACACTTACTGGCTGTGTGACCCAAGGATAAATCACTTAACCACTGTCTGCTTCAGTTTCCTCATCTATAAAATGGGGACAATAACATCTACCTCTAAGGTCTGTTGTGAGGGACAGAATGCCATACTATTTGTAAAGGAGCTTTGCAAACTTTAAAGCTTATAAATGTTGATGATATATGATTGATTGATTGATGATGATGATGGTAGTCATAACCAATGAGGGACAAAGCATCAGGGTACCTGGGACAGGTTGTATTTAAGTTGGGTTTTAAAGTTCATACATTTATCTATTCAATACTTACAAGCAAAGAAACAAAGAAGTATCAGACATGAAGGAGAATTACAGTTTAGCAGAGTGTATAAAACATACAGATAGAGAATGGTAGTAAAAAACAGAGGATAATACATACGTGAGGTACTGACAAGGTATTAGGAGTATATGTAGAATAGTTGGTGTTGGTTGGGAAGATCAGAGAAGACTCAGGCTTTCAAGTGTAGGTGGAACTTGGATGGGTGGAGAGGCACTCCGGACACAGAATTAGATAAGCACCAGGGTGCATTTGGGGAAGTGATTATACTTGACTGCAGTGTATAGTAAGTGTTGAGGTAGGGTAAGAGGCTAGAAGGGTAGGCAGGAGCTAGGCTAAAAGCCAGGTCAAGGATTTAAGGAGACAAGTTTTTGCCGCATCCTGTACAATTCCTGGCAGAGAACAGTATTGAACATAATGCACTGTCAAAGCTATGAAAATCTGAGAGCTTGAGGACTTGTTCAGGTAAAGGAGTTTTTGGAATAGCTCAGGATTATATAGGAAAGCCTTTGTGTTCTCACTCTTGTAGATAGAAATCTTATGGAATGGTCCTATTCCTTTTCCTGCCTCCCTAAGTGGAGAGGTGACCATGCTCAAATTGTTCTTTGTAAAATGAAGATCTCACAGGACATCAGGGTTCTGAGTGGAAGTGACCACTGGCTAAGGATGGAAGGGAAGAGAAGGGATATGTGGAAGATAGGCATGAGTGGGTACAGATCCTAAGACTCCCCACAGTGTGGTAGAAAGACCACTACGCTGGGAGTAGAAGAACTGAGTTCAAGTCCCAACTATGTGAGGTAGGGAAGTCCTTCAGCATCTCTTATCTTTAGCTTCCTCACCTGTAAAATCATGGGGTTGGTCTAAACCAGAGTTTCAAACATGTAACCCAAGCTCCTGGATGTAGATGAGCCAGATTAAAATATAATTGGGAAATATTTGACAAAATAAATAAAAATACAATACACATAGATAATATTATGTTTAAAAACTAAGCCAATATGCATCCCACAGGTATCTTTGTGTATGAATTAATGGCCCCATTTTTATTTGAATTTGATACCACTTTTCTAGACCAGGGGTTCTTTACCTGCGACTTGTTTAAAAATGTATGTGTGTGTGTTTATGCATACATTTTAATAATTATTTGAATAAAATTGCTTTCCTTGGTATATATTTTATTTTATGCATTTAAAAACATTATTCTTAAAAGGAGTCAATAAGTTTCACCAGACTACCTGAGGGGTCCAGAATACAAAAAAGGTTAACCCCTGATTTCAGTGAACTAGGGCTCCTTTCATTTCTAACATTCTGTGATAGTGTGTGTGTGCGTGTCTGTGCATGTGTGCACACATGTGATAAACACTTAATATCAACTAATATTCTTGTTTCTTGACTCTCCTGAAGGGGGTGCTCAGGAAAAAATAAGATCCCTTTTGCCAATCCCAGTACTCCTTGAGACAATGGATAGAGTACTGGACCTGGAATAAGGAGTTCAAATTCTGTCTTAGACATCTACTAGGTGTGTGACTCTGGACAAATCACTTAACATCTATTTGGCTTCAGTTTCCTCAACTGTAAAAATGAGGATAATACTAGTACTTAACTCACAGAATTTTGTGAGAATCAAACAAGTCCCCGACACACAGTAGACACTTAATAAATGCTTATTTAAACTGAATTCAAATAATGCTTCAGATACTTATTAGCAGCGTGATGCTAGGCAAATCACTTAAACTCTGTCTGGTCTCACTTTCCACATTGTAAAAATGGGAATAATAATAGTATCTACCTCCCAGAGCTTTGTGAGAATCAGCTGAGTGCCTGGCACACAGTAGGCACTTAAGAAGTACTCATTTCCCCTCTTGGTCGACCCTGGTCTTCATGATCATGATTAGACCTGTACAGGGACCCCTAGGGGTGGGCTTTTCTCAGGATTGGCACTAACTAGCTCCCAGGTGTTAATTTCTCCAATATTTTTAGGCAAAAAATTGACTCCTGGCTCCAGTGGATGGAAGTCTTGAAGTTGATGGGCATTGGAGATGACTGGGCTATGCTGCATCTCTGTAGGACCTGGCCCAGTGCCAGCCAGTTCTTCCTTTCCTGAGACAGGAGTGTGTTTCATAGCCCATTGCTGGCCAGCTGCTTCTGCTACTTTCCTGAAGCAAACAGCTCTCCAACTCAATTAAGGCACGATGACTGCTGGATGGATTCTCAGCTGTGGCCATTGCCACAACTTCTCATTCTCTCTCTATCCTCTCTATGGTCATTTATAATAATGATAACAAGAGCTACTACTACAATAATAACTCACATCTATGAAGCAGTTCAGGGTAGGCAGAATGCTTTATACACACACACACACACACACATTTGTTGGGGCCTCACAGCAACTCTTTTAGGTAAACATTATAGGTATTGGTATCCTTGTTGATGAGCAAGCTGAGGTTCAGAAAGGATGTGACTTGGCCAGGGTCACACATCTCGCAAGTGTTATAAGCAAGAATTTGTACTCAGATCTCCTTGACGCCATGCCTATTGCACTAACGACTACATCATACTGCCTCAGTTTCTATGCAGAGCAGGGGCCCAAAATGAGGATCTCAAAAGAAGGCTTGTGGTTTCTCTCTTTGTGGTAATGGAGGTAGATTTGGCTCCAGCAATCCATCTGCTTATGTGCCTTTGAGGGTCTTCTGTGAGCCTAGCCCCTTGCTGAGAGCTGAGGGTGAATCACAGGTGTAAGACATAGAACCTGTCCTCCATAGCAGCATAGTTTAGCTGGAAAGCCCAGAAAGAGACAGAAGAAGATGAAACATATGTGTGATTGGTGCCAAATCAGAGGTATAGATGGAAAGGGCTATAGGAGCAAATGAGGAAAACCAGATCATTTTGACCTGGACTGCTCAGGGAAAGGCTTCATGGCCACTGAAGAAAGGTCAGGGTTCAAGTAAGTGAAGAGGAGGTACAGTAGAAGGAATAAGGTATAAAAAGGATGGTGGGTGTCCTGTAATGTACATGATATGTTTAGGGGAATAGTTAAAATGGGGATAATAATAGTACCTACCATAACCTCAGCACCTTTTAAAGAGGCAGTATGGCATACATAGTACAAGGAGAAATGGATTCAGGGTAGTAGACGGAGCTCTGAACTTGGAGTCAGGATGACCTGGGTTCAAATCCTGCTTCAGACACTTAATAGCTGTGTGACCCTGGGCAAGGCACATAACCTCTCTTTGCTTCAGTTTCCTTATCTTCAAAATGAAGGGCTTGGACTTGATGACATTTAACACTCTTTCCAGCTCTAGATCTATGATCCTATAAGATCTGGGTCATGGCCCAGTGCTTGGTACACAGCTGCAAATAAATGCCTTTTCATTCATTTGCCCATTAGACTTCACAGTTACTGTCTTTAACCATGGTCTCCAACTTCAAATCCCATGCTCTTTTTCTAGCTGCTTTATAGTGAGAGACTGTGCATGATGTTTATGCTTTTTATATACTCTTATCCTCAATTTTGTTGTTGGAAACTGAGAAGTCCCTATTTGCACTCAGCAGTATCTGCAACTCTGTAGGTATATGCCCCCCTTTTCTCCTATCCCTTATCACCTTACTCCTGGACTATTACAACTAAGCCTGCTGTTTGGTCTCCCTGCCTCACATATCTCCCCACTCCTGTTTGCCTTCCATTCAGCTGTCGAATTAAGGAGAAGATCTGAACATGTTACTCTCCTCCATTCAACTAACTCCAGTGGCTCCTCATCATCTCTTGGATCAAATACAAAATGCTCAGTTTGGCAATCAGAGTCCTTCACCATATATACTCCTTCTACCTTTGCAGTCTTCTTATATCCTTCTCCCCATCATGTATCCTGTGATCCAGCGACGCCGCCTCCTTGCTGTTCCATGCACAAGACCCTCCATCTACAGACGCCGGCCATTTTCACTGACTGTTTCGCATGCCTGGAACACTCTCCCTCCTCATCTTCACCTCCTAGCTTCTTTTTGTTATTGTTGAGCTGTTTCAATCATGTCTGACTATTCATGATCCCATCTGGGATTTTCTTGGCAAAGATACGGGAGTGGTTTGCCATTTTCCTCTCCAGCTCATTTTTACTGAGGACACTGAGGTAAACTGGGTCACACAACTAGTTAAGTGTTTGAGGTCAAATTCGAACTCAGAAGGTGAGTCTTCCTGACTGCAGGCCTGGTGTTCTGTACACTGTGCTACCTACCTACCCTCCTGGCTCTTTTTAGCTTCCTTCAAGTCCCAGCTAAAATACCATCTTCCACAACAAACCTTTCTTATTCCCCATAAATGCTGGCGCCTTCTCTCCATTGATTACTTTATCCTGCGCGCGTGCGTGCGCGCGCACACACACACACACACACACACACACACACACATGATGTTTGTGTTGATTTTCATGTTGCTTCCCCTAATAGACTGTAAGTTCCTTGAGGGCAGAGACTGTCTTTTGCATTTCTTTGCATCCTCAGGGCTTAGTGTAGTTAGTGCCTAGCACACAGTAGTTACTTAATAAATGCTTACTGACTGAGTGCTTGCTTGGTCCAGGACCAAGGTGTTCAGCCAGTAGAATGTTGCTATTAGCCTGAGCAAGAAAACCATGGGATTGAAAGTCTGGGGATTTGGGTAACTTTACCACTTCCCTCTCTGGGCCACAGATTCCTCAACTGCAGTATGAGGGGGGCCTAAAGTCCCTTTTAGAACTAAATCCATGACCTGTGATGCCAAGTACATAACATGTAACAGAGTATATTCCTATCTCTAAGCTCACACTGAAACCCTACCTGGAACTGCTGCCTTCTTTTGCCTGTCCAGGTGTTATTCTTTCCTTTAAGGACAATTCAAGACGCGCTTCCTCCATGCAACACTTTCTGACCAGTCCAGGTCACACTGCTCTCTCTTCTCCGATTTCCTAGAACACTTAAATTCGAAAGCATACAAACTCACACTTGCTTTTATTGTCTTATACTGTGCTCTGAATGTATCAAGGGTGCATGTCATATCTCACCAGACTGAGAACTCCAGGAGGGTGAGCCTTCTTTTGTCTTCCTTTCCCTCCCTCCCTTCAGTTCTCCCCCAAGTACTGGGTACAGGGTTGGAATACAATAAGTAATGATTGGAATCTGAGCTCAACAGGGAGGAAATCCAAGCTTCTCCTTTTAAGTCCCAAGTGATTAAGTACAGAGCACAGTTCATAATAAAGGGACAGGTTTCCTGTTGCCAAACAGAACATTAATGGGAAATTAGTGATTGAGGGAATTAGACCGCCTCCTGAAGAATGCCACTCATTGAAGAGAACTTAATTCCTGGATTGGCCCTTTGAAAGAGATCTTTGCTTAGAACTACTACTTGTATATGATGTCAGTACTGCTAGTGACTCATCTTTCCCAGACAGAAAAGGGGACACTTCTCCCTTCTCCTAAAGTAATTGGTAGGATTTCCTGGAAAGAGCACTGGAACTGGGTTCAAATCCTGATTTTATCACTTCTGAGCAGTGTCTTAGGCAGGTCATGTCCCTTTCCTGAGCTTCAATTGCCAAGTCAATTGACATTCATGGAGCATCTAACCCAGGGCCCTGCCATGTTGGCACTTAATAGATGTTTGCTCACTTGATTGAAAATATGGATAAAAGATCCTGACTGAACCTACTTAGGGGTGTTACAACAATTAAATCAAATAGATGAAGGCACCTTTTCAACTTCAGAGAGTAGGGGGTTTGGAATGACAAGAGTTTTGGACTTGGAGTCAGGAGAAAGCTGGGTTTGGATCCTGTCTCTGTCATTTATTAGATCATTATTAGATCAAGTCACTCAGCTTGGGTGTCAGTTTCTTCATTTCTAGAATGGGGATAACAGTACCTTCCTGACCGAATTATTGTGAGGGTCATGTGTTGTTATTGAGTTATTTCAGTCGTATCTAACTCTTCATGACCCCATTTGGGGTTTTCTTGGCAAAGATACTGGAGTGGTTTGCCATTTTCTTCTCCAGCTCATTTTACAGATGAGGAAACTGAGGCAAATAAAGTGAAGTGATTTGCCCAGGGTCACATAGCTAGTAAGTTTCTGAGGCCAGATTTGAACTCATGAAAACAAATCTTCCTGATTCTGAGTCTGGCATTCTATTCACTTCATCACCTAACTGCTCCCATGTGAGAATCATATTAATTTACATATACTATTTTGCAGACCTTAACGTGCTAGATAAATGAATATTATTAATAATATTACTACTATTATTCTTTTTTTTTATAAAGCAATTGGGGTTAAGTAACTTGCTCAAGGTTACACAGCCAGTTATTTCTGGGTGTGGTGCTGAGTATCTGAGCTCAGATTTGATCCCCAAGTCATCCCAACACTGGAGCTGGTGCTCTTACTCGCTGAGCCACCTGGCCGCCCCTAAGCAATTGGGGTTAAGTAACTTGCTCAAGGTTACATGGCCAGGTGTTTCTGGGTGGGTGCTAAGTGTCTGAGCCTGGGATTTGATCCCCAGGTCATCCTGACACTGGAGCTGGTGCTCTTACTCACTGTGCTACCTGGCCACCCCTCTACTATTATTCTTTTTTCTTTTTTTTTTTTTAAAGCAATCGGGGTTAAGTAACTTGCTCAAGGTTACATGGCCAGTTATTTCTGGTTGTGGTGCTGAGTATCTGAGGCCGGGATTTGATCCAGGTCATCCCGACACCGGAGCCAGTGCTCTTACTCGCTGAGCCACCTGGCCGCCCCTTCTACTATTATTCTTAATGATATTACATGTGATAATTATACTGATTGTAAAATGGAAAAGAAGCATGGTATAGTGGGCTAACCTCAGAGCCAGCAAAACCTGGGTTCAAGCTCTGCTTCTGATGGTTGTATGACCCTGGATAAGTCAATGCCTCAATGCCTCAGAAAGATAGATCTTGTAGGTCTTCCTACTTAGAAGAATGTGATAAGGTTGATACAGACTCTGAAACAGAAATATTTCATTTGGTCAAGTAAGCACCCATTCCTGCTGGCAAATGGAAGTCACATGAGGACTTTTATGGCCAGTGCATGTGAAATTAAAAAAAAAAACACAACAAAACAAAAACCAAACATTTACCTCCTCTAAGTAGCTGTTTATAATCTCTCCTCTTCTCTCCCCTAGACAGAAATTAGCCCTCTCTGTTTTAAATTTCCATGGTATTTTGTATGTTTCTCTTTCCTTTCCTGTTTTCCACCTTCTCCCTTGCATCATGAGAGGCAGTGTGTAATAGTGTCTAGGGAGTTATCTTTGGAGACAGGAAAACCTAGGTACAAGTTCTGCCTTTAGACCCTGCAGACTGTGTGACCCTAAATAAGTCATCTAACCTCTGCAAGTATCAGGTACCTCAAAGACTATAATAAATCAACAGAGGAGCTGCTGATTTGTATTCCTAGATGGAGGATCGGACCCCAGTGAAATCATAGGTCAGGATGAAATGATAACCAAAAAATAAAAATCTTTGCTTTGTAGCTCTGTGTATATGCATAGTGCTATAGATGTAGAGCTGGAAGGGACCTTCTAGGGCAGCTAGTCTGACTCAGTTATTTTACAGGTGAGGAAACTGAGGTCCAGAGAAGTTAAGTGACTTAGAGTCACAGAGGTGATAAGTGACAGTGAGGATCTGTACTACGATAGGCTGAGTTCCTTGAGAACTGGGACAGGGTCCTACTAATCTTTGCCTCCACCTGGCACTTTGCATAGGCTCCACACACAGTAGGTGACGGAAAAATACTAATTGAATAGATTAAAAAAAGACAAAGAAGGTTTCACATACGGATTCATAAATGGATGAGTAATGTAAACATGTGTCAGTTCTGTTCAGCAGAATAAACGGATTCACAATCAACATTTTGAGTAGAAATAAAATCAGTATCTCTGTCAAGGGCATTGGTGAATTCTAGCTCCAGTTCTGCTCAAGTCAGGTTGGCTTCCACTGGCATTTCAATTGTTAAAGTTAGAGTGAACCAGAGTAAATGTTGTTTCAAGAATTTTGTGGCATTTCTTTAGAGACAATTGTAGACTAAAATTGAGTCCAAAAGCAGGGTTGTGGAAATCACAGCATTTGGATTCAAATTTCACTTCCATCACTTATTCCCTGAATATCCTTTGGTCCTACACTTCTATGTAGGCCTCAATCTTCCCATCTGTAAAATGAGGGGATTAGAATAGATTTTCTCTTTTTCCTTCCAACTCTAAAATTCTGATTCTTGTCATACATACTTTATAAGATGAATCATTTTCCTGTTCTGGCAACGGAGAAAATATTAAAGTTTAAACAATTAGTTTACTTAGAAAGGAAAGTAATTGCTATTTCACAGTTCCAATCATTTATTTAAGGTTCCACTCTTCCCACCCAGCCCCCAATCTCTCCTCTGTTATCAGCTGTCTTCTTATTAGTGGTTCGGAACCATAAAGTCATTGGATACACTCAAATTTCTCCTGAGTTTGAATCTGCTTTCTTTGGGTCAGGAACTATGATTTCCTTAGGCTACAAAACATTAATTGTTGCTGGCTCAGAGTCTGTGCAGTTTGGCTTAAAGATAAACTGTGTGGGAAGAATGATCGTGAGACACAAGAATTGGGGGAAGGGGTGAAGTAGGGATAATGCCCAGCTGTTGTACTGACCCTCTCACCACCCACCATGCTCTCAGGCTGGTGGCATGTCAGGTGATCTGAGGAGAGAAAGTTGCTGCCAGGCAATGTCTTGTCAGCAAATTCAGAAAATACAGGGCCCTGGGTTAGTATTTTAAATATAACTCTCTCCCTTCCTTTTCTCCCCCAATCCCAGGGGATCAGTATGTATTGTGACAGCTCTTTCCCTATGCTAAAATGCTATCTCTGAGAAAAATGTGAAGGCATTTGATATTTCAACCACTAGCATTGAGCTCCCAGTAGGAGTGCAGTCTCTTATCATGCCGTGAATAAGGTACAAAGAGCATTGGATTTGAGGTCATGGGTGACCTCAAGTCCCTTAGACTCCTCTGGCCTCAGTTTCCTAATCTTTAAAATGAAGGGGTTATACTAGATGGCCTCTAAGGTCTCTTTCAGCTCTAAATCTACAAGCCCAAATTATTTCCAGGTCAAACTCTTATGACCCTTATGGAGTTGGATGAGGCAAACCAACTTTTAGCATCAAAGTCTATGATCCTATGATCCTAACAGGTCTTTACACCTCCACTCTCCTTACCAATCCATCCTTAAGAGTGCAATCAGCTTGCTTTTCCATGGGCATATGGCAAATCTCTACATAGATCTGATCCTGTCATTCTGCTTATAAGCTGCCAGTGATTCCTCTTGGCCCATCAAGTTAAGTTAAAAGTTCTCTTCCTGGCATTCATCATTTGGTGATATTTTACCCTTTTAATTTTATCTCATAGTCAGTCAATAAGTATTTATTGTGTGCTAGGCCTGTGCTTTATTCCATAGATACTATACTCCCCCCAAACAAAACCACTAGTGTTCCTCTGTACATGCACCATGATGGTGATGATGAGAAACATTTCCCTAGCACTTAAAGGTGTTCAAAGTGCTCATATACGTTATCTCACTGATCCTCATAAAGACCTGGCTGTATAGGTGCTGCTACTACCCCCATTTTACAAAAAATTGAGTCTAGGAGAGAAGAAATATTTTTCCCCTAGGGTTGTCATCTGGCTAGTAAGTATTTAAAGACTGGAAAACAGGTCTTCTTGATGCAAAGTCTAGCACTCAATCCACCATACCATGCTGTCTTCCCAGGACTGAATACTTAAACATTGAGGGAGAGGGAGGAAGGGGGAAATTCCATAAGGCCCTGTGGTCTAGATGGAAAAAGCTTAGGAAACAGGAATTGGAAGTCTGCATTTCTATGAGAATCCAACAGGGGAGGCTGAAGGCAACTTCTTACTGATCCTACTAGAAAGATTAGAGCTTTATGAGTAGTGATCTTGGACATCTGGGAGAACAAACTGATGCAAGAGATATGAATGAGAAGCAGCATGTGCTCACACAGCCAAATTAGGAGATAACAACACATTAAAGGATCAGAAGAATGGAAAAAGGAGCTAGAATTTGGGGGAGGGGTGTCTCGAGGTGGATGGAATACCTGAGATTAAGACTATTTTACCCCAGCAGCAACCTAAACTGGGCTGAAAGGGGCCTAGGATTCAAAAGAAATCTGGGATGCCTGTTGTCTGTTCTTTAGGAGGGTAACCATGATGGAGATCTTAGGATGCACAGGAAAATTGATGAAAGGTAAGCTGTGGATTTAAGGGGCTTATAAACCATAGGTGCTGGGAGACTGGTGAGGATTCAGAAAAGTGAGCTTCTACAATAAGGCTTTGGAGGAGGACTTCACACCAGACACTTTGGAGGGATCAAGTCACACCTGTGTGTTCAGTTACCTGTGCTTTGGGAGAAATATTATGCCTGTCATTTGCAGTGGAAAAGTGGGAGCAAATTTGAGGAGTTAAAAATTGTCTTAAGCTTCAGAGTGTGTGTGTGTGTGTGTATGTGTGTGTGTGTAGGTAAGCAAAGGTAATGTTGATACTTTTAGTGAGGAGGAGAAAAAAAACACCTTATGAAATCCTAGTTGGTAGAGAAAAAAAATGAGGGGAGAAAAGAACTAAGATAGTGCAATGGATAGAGCACCAGGCCTAGAATCAGGAAGACTCATCTTCATGAATTCAAATCTGGCCTCCAGATACTTACTAGCTGTATGACCCTGGGCAAGTCACTTAACTCTGTTTGCCTCAGTTTCCTTATATGTAAAATGAGCTGGAGAATGAAATGGCAAATCACTCCAGTGTCTTTGCCAAGAAAACCCCAAATGGGGTCATGAAGTGTTAGACATGATAGAAAAACAACTCACACAACAAACAAAAACAACAACAAACGTGACTTAATGGGGTATTTGGGTCAGAGCATTATCACTTGCATTGTTGAAAATCTGCAGGTAGCTATTGGAGGTCACCAGTTTCTTTCCCAATGAAAATTCATAGAAGATTCCAGGGTGGGAGGCTTTCTTGTAGTGAGGTCTTGAAGGAATGGAATGATAAGATAATTTTAGAAGATGATTCTATATACTAGGTTTTACTACCTGGTATGAATGGTTCCTTACTAGGAGAGTATAACCTGAAACCAGGGAGTTGATACGTAGATGACTGAGTGGTAGGAAAATCTGGGATGGGGAAAGTTAAATTCCATGGATATCCCACATACATATTTGAAGAAAGAACAAATACGTCCAAGAAAATGACATTATCCTATTCTGTCACCTGGGCATGTCTCCTTTTTTAAGTTGAGGAAGAAGGGCCCACCAATAGAATGTGGGTCATGAGTGCAACTTACCTAAATGACTTCAGGTCACATAAAACTGTTGGTCATTTTCCAGGATTTATCTCACCCTTTTCATGGTAAGAGCTACTTGTCTCATCCAGTTGAATAATATTGGTCATATATCAGCTGAGTATCTGGGATGGAAAATTTGGTTTGCTTATTATCACAACTGAAAGGGGAGATCTGCGGAAAAGTTAGATAATCAAGTCCTTTTTCTAGTTTAGCTACTTTAACTTAGGTATCAGGATGACAAATCAGAGGCTACAAGTGAAGAGTGAGACACTCAGTGATACGATAAGGGAATCTTGGACTATTGGGACTTTTGTGGTTTGGACTGAAGGCATTTGGATTAGAGATTGTCTGCTAATGTCACTGTTTCTTTTTGGGGAGATAGATCTACACTGTGGAAGGAATAAATATAATCCTGGATTTGCTGCAAGCTAGAAGAGAAATAATTATACCCCTGGATGCTGGGGCCTCACAGGGACCTTCACAGCAAATAGGTGGGAAGTTGCCGGCAGCTTATGCAGCTATCACCTTCAATGAGCTAGGTGATACCACAAACTACTACAGTAAAAAAAATGGGGAAGTATTAAGACATTAACAAGGATAACAGGGACAGGGATTCCATCCCTCAAGGGAGAAGGCCATTTTGCTCCTGAAAAAAGGGGACTAACAGAAATGGGGCATTTGTAGTTTGTACATAGGAAATATGATCTGGATTGGTTCTCAGAAGATAAGAGGAACAAAAAGTCAACCACAAAGTCTTATGTAGGCCAAAACATGCACACTTTTGGAGGGATGATGGATCAAGTCTCTCAATGCAGAGACTCAATTCTCAGATCTCCCTGAGCAACAGCTGCTTCTTAACTATTATGGACTGAAATGAAAGCTCTTGAGCAATGACAAAACTGTAAACAACTATTATGGGATGGGGACCAGAACTTAGAAGGACTGCAGGGAACAGGGGAGGCACTTTGTGCTATGTTGAGACTGATTTAACAGTTATAGAAGGTGCTGCATGACTTCCCTCAGCTCTACTGAGCAAAGGGTATGTGAGGGATGGGGCAAAACACACCCTAGTGATACATGCTTAAGATGATTTGGATTGCTATGTTACCCCAGTAATCCTGCAACAACTGAGGAAGACGTCCCTGGGGCAAAAAGCTAAGCAGAGGAGCAAATTACAGATAGCTGGGAAGGACAGTCAACACAACTGACAACACAGTGAGGGTCCAGAAAACTCGAGAGGCTGGAATGATGAGGCCAGTCTAACAAGATGAAATGTACTAGAGGCAAATGTAAAGTCTTACACTTGAGTTCCCAAAATTGACTGCACAAGGATAGGATGGGGGAGGTGTGGCTAGAACAGTTTGTGTGAATTTTATTTTTTAATGTTTTTGGTGAACCACAAGCTCAATATGAGTCAACGATGTTAATGAATGCAGAAACCAAAAAAAGCTCACTCCGACCCAGACCTGGCACACTGCTATTGCTTGGCCGTCTTCACACCATGCCATAGCAAGCATAACTCCCCAGCCCCTCTCCACATATATGTCCAATAGTCAAAGCAACACTTTCATTCTTAGAAAGGCTCTCTATCAATCTTTATTGTTCTATGGTTTTATTTACCATCCCTGCATATATACAACATCTCTTTCCAGCTACCACTCATATATACACATATGTGTGTGTATATATGTTTATGTATACATATGTGTGTATCCTTCCCCTAGTATAATAAACCCCCTGAGGGCAAGAACTGTCTTAATAAATCTTAATAAATCCCCTTTTCATTCATTCATACCAAAATGAGAATCAGAATGTGTTAACTCATCTTTCAAAATCCTCACCTATTCTGAGAAGGCATAACACAGTAGGACTCCTGATTAATCTAAGGATACCTGTAAGACAAGGGGGATGCTGTTGAAAAGGCACAGGATGGAGAGCCTCTGCCGTAGCTGGGCACACCTCACAGATTGTGAATACATTTGTATAGGTTAGTAGGCCGGGGAGAAGTCACCAAATCCAACTATGATGGAGAGATTAGAGTGACTTTCCAAGACCTAGGGGCTACTCTATTTCAGTGCAGACAGGATGGAATTCCTTCCATGTGAAATTCTGTGCAGAAGGGAGCTTCTACTGTGTGTGTGTTAAATCATCACAGATGACTAATCAGACACTTGGATAAAAGTTCTTGTATTTGGGGCCATGTATCTGGGCTACTTTATCAGAGCAAAGACAATTGATACCTAATTTGGAGAAAGGTCACATCCAAGATTAAGAAAACCAATCTGTAAGAGGCTGATTGGGAAGCCCAGGCTACAATGTGAAATACTGCCAAGTGTCAGAAGATTCAAGCTGCTTAGCCAGTTGATGCCTTCATGGCTACCTCAATTTCACCATACTATTCTCAACCAACATCATGAGTCATGCAAGAGGAGAGAAGGATTTCCTAGACAATCTGAATATGGTTTGGAGAATATTAAGTCTGGTTTGGTCACATTTCTCTAAGTGGCACGGGACAAAACTATAACTGCCTTGTTTGTACAGAAATAACAGGTCCTCCCTCAAAAAGCCAGCAGAGATATGGGTCACAGATGGAGGAAGTGAAGAAATGAATAGCTGTAATGATGGGCCTGAAGGTTTCAATAGACTGAGCTAAGAGTTTGGCAGAAGTGCCTTCTGTAAGAGAACTGGGACTCAGTGCCCTATCACCGATGTCCACCTTCTGAAGCCTACCTGTGCATTGCAAAATGACTTGATGCACCAAGGCTTTCTCACCTCCATTTTCCAGGATCTGGAGGAAGTCTGATTCTTAGCACAGCTTGCAGGTTATCCTGCATAAAAGGGACTCTGGTTCCTCATTTGGATTGACTGAAGGTGTGGACCAGACCACAGTCATCCCTATGTTGGAGTTCAGGGGTGGTGACCAGCACTTGCACCCCTGCACACTGGCATGGTGGGAGCTGGGACCCAGTATTCTTGATGAGTTGCCCCTCCAATCCCCATGATACCTGGGAATGTGTGTTCTCCCACAAGGAAGAATAGCCTCAATACAAGAAGATAAGAGTTGGATACCTGAGTAATATTTGTAATTTGTCAGAGTCTCCTGATCAGATAGATAGCCAAGTAATTTGTCACTGGTCCCATCTATTTTTGGGCAGGATTTCTGTTTGTATTGTAAATCCAGAAGATATCCTGGATGACTGGGTATTAATTGGCCCTTCTCTGATGATATGATCTACTGTAAGCATCCTTTCTCCCTGGACTTGCCTTGAGACAATGGTGGGACACTTCTTCCAAACAGTGACAAAAACCAGAGAACAGATGGTGATGATTACACTGAACAAGAGTTTTGAACCACTTTCCTCATAAAATCCTTCTGAGATTTCAAAGATAATGATTTTGCCAGTGCCACAGGCATATTTTTATGTCTTTGTTTTGGATTGCATCAGTAACTTCTATGTTAACATGGTTTTATGTTTGTGGGAGTAGATAGCTTTTAGGAGAACCAAAGAACGTATTTGGAAGGAGCCTCTGGGATGGGATGATGCAGAATAATTGGTGTTCTCTAAAGGGGCCTAGAGGTTGCTTAATCTAGATTAATTTATTTGAAACAAATGGTCCTAGTTCTTTTTGCCCTCTGACTATAAAAATGCTAACTCTATCTTCACCTGAAATTCTGGTCATGACTGGTTTTCTTGGCACTATCCTTTGTGTTTTGTGCCTTTCAGACACCCAAATGGATAGTTTAGAAAATGAATAGGTTAATGAAACTGGCCAGCACCTACATCCTTTTATCTTTTGTGTGTGTGTGTGTGTGTGTGTGTGTGTGTGTGTGTGTGTGTGTTTGTAGCACTGTTAGTTTGGATATTATTAATAATCCCTATGTTTAAATTTTGGGAATATGGGGCAGTGTTTCTGTTGCTGAAGATCAAGAACTAGACTAAAATAACAATGGAGGTGATTGTTTTCCTGTACTTTGACCTGATCAGACCATATCTAAAACAACCTGTTTCATTATGGATGTCACATTTTAGGCACATCTAGTAGGTGAAAGATTAGGGGACTGGAGACAATGCCCAGCAAAGCTCAGCTGAAAAAAACTGGAGGTGGTTAGCCTGGAGAAGAGAAAGTTTAGGTGTTGCTTGATACCTCCCTACAAATATCTGAAGGGCTACCAAGTGGGAGAGGGATTCTTTTTTTTTCTTTTTGGAGGGCAATTGGGGTTAAGTGACTTGCCCAAGGTCACATGGCTAGTTTTTGTGTCAAGTGTATGACGGATTTGAACTTGGGTCCTCCTGACTCCAGAGCTGGTGCTCTACTTACTGCGCCACCTAGCCACCCCCAAGAGGAGGGGTTTCTTAACCTCCCTCAGCCTTAATTCCCACATCTGTAAAATAGGAATAATAATAGCACCTCTATCCCTGGGCTGTCATGAGGATAAATTGATATATTACTTGTAAAGCCTTTTGCAAACTTTAAAGCTCTATATAAATGCTAGCTATTATTTGTTTTGCTTGACATCAGAAGACAGAACTAGTAGCAATGGATGAAAATTGCAGAGGCAGATCTTTGGCTCAATGTAAGGGAAAACTTTATAATTTAATCTCTAATTTAACAACTAGAGAGAGCTGTCTCAAGGTAAAATTGATGGCCTGAGGAGGTAATAGTCTCTTCATTCCTGGAAGTCTTCAAACCAAGACTAGGTGTCCATTTTGTAGTCAGGTATAGTAGGACTGAGTGATCTCTAAAGCCCCTTCCAACTCTGGGATTCTGTGTCTATGTAAGAACTGAATCTGGACAGAGGGATTGCAAAGATAAAAACTGGGGTCTAATGAAAAAACAAGGACGGGGGCAGGGTATTGGCCAATGTCCTAATGTTAAGAAACAGGAAGTTGGTTCTGATTTTTCTTTGTATTTATTTTTGAAAGGAACACAAAGACTCAATTCAATTTGTTCTGGCAAATTTGCAAGAATGTAAAATGTATCTTTTTTTTTCCTTCCTGGATCTTTGTTGACAATTCAGGTAGTCTTTGATTTAGGAACACTTAATTTTGGATAGATTCAGTCATAGAAACACAGGAGTCCTCCTCTTTCTCTCTCTATTTGTTGTGGGGACAATTAGAGCCACCCCCATGTCTAGTGTTGTAGAGGTCAGGTCTGCCATGGTTCCCTCTCCTGGCTTTGCTTCTCCTAGGGCCTTCTTCTTCTAATGCCCTGTGAGCAGAGGGACCAATTTCTCTCACTTCAGTCTCTTACCTCCTTATAGATCAGACCATTAGCACCATTTCAACCCCACAGGGAAAATTTCTATTCTAAATGCCAAACAATTATATTTCATTACTTCCAAGGATCTGTCATCTCATTAATTTTGATACTACTTCTAAAGGTAAAATATCCCTGCTGCCTCATCTTATAATTTTCTTATCTATATCCTTCCATAAATCTTCCCTAGAAAATCTACCCAATGCCCTGGAGGACTTCCTCTGACTGGACTTCTTAATCCAGGGGTCTGTGAACTTAAAAAAATTTTGATAACTATATTACATTATAATTATCTTCCTTTGCAGCTATATTTATTTTAAGCTTTTAAAAACATTACTCTAAGAAGGGGTCCCCAGATTTTACCAAACTTCCAAAGGAGTCCAGGACCTCCCTAAAATCAAGAACTCCTGTTCTAGTCAAGTCAATTTGATTTATTAAGTGATTACTATGTGCTAGAACCTGTGCTAATTATTGAGAATACAAACAGAAGCAGAAGGAAAGACAATCCCTGACTTCAAGGAGAGTACATTTTAATTTAAGAAGAGAATATATAGAAGGAAGCTGAAAGGTCGGGGGGGAAGGGGGGAGCAGGATGAAGGAACTGAATCAGGGATGTTGTACAAAAAGTCCTGGAGGACCAGGAGTGTAGCCTGGAGGGGAATAAAGATATGTCTGGTCTGGGCCTCCTCTTCTTCTCTAGGACCTTTTTTAACATTATGGAGAGTATCATGCCACACTTAAGTGGTCCATTTGCTATCCTTCACTTCACCAAGTGACCCTCCTACCTTCTTTTCTGAGTCACCATGTGGCTCAGTGGATAAAGCCCTAGACTTGGAATCAAGAAGACCTGAGTTCAAATATGGCTTCACTTACTAGACCTTGGGCAAGTCACTTAACCTATTTCTCTGTATCTTGGTTTTGTAATCCGTAAAACAGGGATAATTATACCACCTACCTGCCAGGGTTGTTTTAAGGACAAAATGAGATAATATTCATGAAGTCTCATTTTATTCCTTGTGAATATGAAATGGAAGTAATGAATATATTTAAGGGATTAGATTTGATAAAGCGCCTGAAGAACTAAGGTTTGCAATATTGGCAACAACAACAACAAACATTAGAAAGAAAAGAAAGAGCAAGAAGGCAAAATGGCTGTCTGATGAGGCTTCACAAATATCTGAGGAAAAAAGAAAAGTGAAAGGGAAAGATACACCTAATGTAGAATTCCACAGACTTGCAAGGAGATGTTAAGCAAACAAAAAAGTAGAAGAAAACAACAGAACAGGAAAGACAAGAGATCTCTTCAAGAAATTTAGAGATATCAAGGGACATTTCATGCAGAAATGGACATGATAAAAGGCAAATGTGGCAGAGACTTAACAGAAATAGAAGAGATTAAGAAGAGATAGCAAGAATATACAGAAGAACCATATAAGAAAGAACTAAATAACCAATAATCACAATGGGGTAGTTACTGACCTAGAGCCAGGCATCCTGGAGGAGGAAGTCAAGGGGCCTTAGGAAGTATTGTTAGCAATAGGATTAGTGGATGTGTAACAGAATTCCAGCTCAGACATTTAAAATCCTAAAAGATGATGCTGTTAAAGTGCTGAGTTCAATATGCCAGCAAATTTGGAAAACCCAGTAATGGCCAATGGATTGGAAAAGATCAGTTTATGTCCCAATCCTAAAAAAGGCAATTCCAAAGAATGGTCAAATTACCAAACAATTGCACTCATTTCACACTCCAGCAAGGTTATACTAAAGATTCTACAAGCTTGGCTTCCCCAATATGTGAACTGAGAATTACCAGAAGAGCAGGCTGGTTTTCAGAGAGGCAGAGGAATTAGAGACCAAATTGTAACATTTGCTGGATTGTGGAAAAAACAATGGCGGTCCAGAAAAACATCTACTTCTGCTTTTGTGTGAATCACAACAAAATGTGGCAAGTCCTCAAAGAGATGGGAAATGAGAGCACTAGATCATCTTACTTGTCTCCTGAGGACCCTGTATGTGCGTCAAGAAGCAATAGTTAAAACTGAAAATGGAACAATTGATTGGAAAAATTGAGATCAGGAAAGGAGTACCACAAAATTGTAAATTGTCATCTTATTTATTTAATTTATATGAAGAGTACATCATGTGAAATGCCAGGCTGGATGTATTAAAAACCAGAATTAAGGTTACTAGGAGAAATATCAACAATCCCAGATATACATATGATACCACTCTGATGGCAGAAAGTGAAGAATTAAGAAACCTCTTGGTGAGGGTAAAAGAGGAGAGTGTAAACGCTGGCTTGAAGCTTAACATAAAAAAACTGAGATTTCGACAACTGGTTCCATCACTTCCTGACAAAAAGAGGGAGAAGAAATGGAAGCAATGTCAGATTTATATTTTTGGACTCAAAGATCACTGCAGATGGTAATTGCAGACATGAAATTAAAAGATATTTGCTTCTTGGAAGGAAAGCTATGGCAAATTTGGATAGCACAGTAAAGCAGAGACATCACCTTGCTGACAAAGGTCTATATAATCAAAGCTATAGTTTTTCCATTAGTAATGTATGGCCGTGAGAATTGAACTATGAGTAAAGCTGAGTACTTCAAAATCAACACTTTCAAATTGTGCTGGAGAAGACCTTTAAGAGTCCCTTGGACAGCAAGGAGATCAACTCAGTCAATATTTAAAGAAATCAATTCAAACTATTCACTGGAAGGTCAAATACTGAAACTTAAGCTTAAATACTTTGGTCACATAATGAGAAGATGAGGCTCATTGGAAAAGACCCTGCTGTTGGGGAAGACTGAAGACAAAAGGAGAAAGGGAGCAGAACATGATATGGATAGATAGTGTCACTGAAGCAACAAGCATGAAGTTGGACAGATTCTGGGTGACAATGAAGGATAGAAGGGCCTGGCACGCTGTGGTCTCTGGGGTCATGAAGAGTTGGACATGCCTGAACAACTGAAGAACAACAGCAACAAACAACATTCATAAAGTGCTTTGCAAACCTTAGCTCACTCTATAAATGCTGGCTAATATTGTTATCAGGCATTTCCTGCATCATATCATCTATATGGCATCTTTTACATAAGCTGTTAATGTGTTGCAGCAATCATGCACTTCCTTTGGGTCACCTGCCACCTTGATTCAACATTAATTGTGAGTATTCCAAGGGCATTTATCATTTCTGGGAGACTACTGGTATTAAAAAAGATGCACCAGGTAGGACCAGCCTATATAGGGATCCAGATAGTGAATCTGTCCCGCCTAAGAAAGATACAAGTGTGGAAGTATTGGAAGGGGAAGTAGAAGTCTTCCAAGTATGAAAAATGTCCCATAGATCAACCAGATGCAGACAATTGAGGACTTATCTCATAGTTCTACACAGTTGCATTATAGTTGTACATTTGTGTGGTATGTCATGTTAAGGTGTAGAATCTCTCCCCATTAGCCTTTAAACTCCTTGATGCAGGGCCCAGGCCCTTTGGTATAGTGTCCCCTCCATCTTCCCTAGTTTCCTGTGCAGTGAGGGTAGAAGGCCCTAGGAGTCTGGTGAGGGGCAAGTAGCCAAGGAGATGCTGAGCAGAGGATTTGAGCCAATTTGTGTTAATATGGGACTGATTTCTCGGAGAAGGGAGTTTTGGGGCAGCAGTTGGAAGAAAACAAAGAAAATAAAAGTTATCCCATTAAGCTTAGCTTCATTGGAAATGAACTTTTCAATAAAGTGTTTATTGAGTACCTTAGTATGTGTTACATACTGTGGGGGGTACAGAGAAAGATATGACATCTGTATTTCCCAGAGGATGAATATATGCACCACAGGGGCAATAAAAGGAAACTCAGAAGGATACATCTTTCATAGTCCACATTCATGCAGTTGTACTCCTTGCTTTAAATAAATTTTGTATATAGAATCCATAAGATCCAAAGTTCAGTCTTGACTAATTTACTCACAACCAACCCTGCCCCTCTGTTGTGACTAACCTCAAAGACGCTGAATGGTTAGTTGCCTTAAGCAGCAGTTTTCTCTCCATGGATGCAGATATGGAGAAACTTCCAATGCTGGAAACAGTCCAAGCTCCTGTTTGTGAAGTCCTAGGGCCTGATTAGATTCCCTATCAATTAGGGGTCAATTAGGCCCTTTGTCATCATCTCTGGAAACTTAAGGAAGGAAACCACTTAGGAATTATAAGTCCAGGCTAAGTGAAGGATGGAGACAGCTCTTAGCAAAACATCAATTCTGCACCTTCCAGGCCTTTCTAACCTCCTATTATCTCATCCTCAGAATTTTAGTGCATCCATTAGAATGAACACCTCACAAAGAAGAGTTTTGTATAACAAAGTTATATCTCTGTAAAAGCACTGTGTTGATCTGGTTACATGAGAATAACCCTCCTAACAAGTGCTTTCTCTGGTCTGTGTCCTATAACTGGAACCCTTTATATGTGACTAACTGTGGATGGTTTTCATTTGTGAGGAATGGAGAGGTCATCTGTTTATAATTCTTTTGCCTTGCTAGCTAGGAAGAGCAGTGATTTTTGTATAGAACAAAAAGTTGCTAGTTCTACTCTGCTTAACTGTCATTAAGTGAAACTTTTGAGGGGAATTGCAGACACTTGTAGTGATAGGGGCATGATGGGGGTTGAAAGGCATTTTTATTCCAAAACTCAAAGAATTAACTGAATTTAAAAAGCTGCAGGTTAAGCAAAAACAAAAAGTTCAAATGACAGATTTAATGCCAAAGATCTTTTTGGTTGCTTGGGTCCCTGGCTATATGGATCTGAAAAATAAAAGAACTGAAATAGGACCTGGAAATAGAATCTAAAAGAAATGAAACATACTCTGCCTATGGGGAAAGGGCCTTATAACAGCTTCAGTTCATTGAACATGCAGAAGATAGAAATAAGGAAATCTAGGAGCAAGTCACTCAACAAATAGTTACCTAGAGTAAAGAATACAGTAAAAGATTCACCTGAACATTGGAAAAAGCTGCTCATAGCCTAGTAACATCACAAGGCCAGTAAACAATATTGACGACTCTTCAGGGAAGTAAACAGAACTGGAGGTTAGAAGATGTTCTGGCAGGGAAGCCACTACAATATCTACCATATTGTTTTGACCAAAAATGTGCCTTCTCTAATATGTGTCATTCTAGTCACGTGGAGAACACACATATATACATGTATACACGTTATATATTTATGTGACATATACATATGTGTATATGTGCATATATATACATACACATATATATGTATATTTGTGTGTATCTCTCTTTCTCTCTCTGTATTTATCTCACATATATAGGTAACTAGGTGGCGAAGTGGATACAGTGTCAGGCCTGGAATCAGGAAGGCTCATCTTCCTGAGTTCAAAATTGACCTCAGACACTTATTAACTGTGTGACCCTGAGCAAGCCTGTTTGCCTCAATTTATTCATCTGTAAAATGAACTGGAGAAAGAAATGACAAATCACTATGGTGTCTTTTCTAAGAATGAGATAAAAAAATTGGACACAACTGAAAAACAACTAAATGATAAATAAACAACAAATACATACATATACCCACATATGTATGCTATATATACCCACACATAAATGCACATATACGTATATGTTTATTCACACACCTTTTCCACATGTTTGCCATATGTTTGTCCTTTCCACATGTGTTCCCTGGTCATACATCTTCCCTTCCTGTGTTCTCTCTCCCAGTGGTGATATATGGTAACTGGTAGGAGATGTACCACTGTGTGTAAGGGTGAACATTCATTGTCACTTCTTTTGCTATAGCAGTTAGGTATAGTCTTGGAGCTGATGTGTCCTCTGTCCTGGTAAAATAAAATCTTTGGTTGGGGTTGGTGAGTAGCAGCTTACAGAAGATGCTGATTCCAAACATGCCTTAAATGTGGAGGTAGCTTTCACAGGGAGGCCTATGCCATACCACTAAGTATAAAACATTCTTCATTTTCTTTCACTCCTTCCTGACCTTTGATGTATTGACTAATTACCTATCTTAATTCCCTAACTACCCACAGAATATGAAGATATTTCAAGAACTCAGAGAATAAAAGAAATGTATGTGGGTATGGGCTTATGTATCTGTGAAGCTTGCTTTCTTTTCCTACTAGATTCAGAGCATCTGTGTTACCAGAATTTCCTTGTATAAATAATTCCAAACAATCCAGGCATTGGTCTCGAACCCCTAAAGACTCAGTATATAATGAAATATAATGTATGTTGTAATAGAAAAAGGCTCAATTTGAAGTAATAGCATTATAGGGTCAACTCATCAACAGTGATTTTAAAAGTACCTAATGTGTTTCAGCAACTGTTCTAGGCAATGGGGAAACAAAGATAAAAGTGACACTGTCCCTACTATCAAGAAGCTTACATTCTAATGGGAGAACAAAGAAGGAAACACACATTTAATGAGCTCCTACTATGCACCAGTCACAGTCCTAAGTGCCTTATGGATATTCCCTCATTTTATCTTCACAGCAACCCTGGGATGCAGGTGCTATTATTAACCCCTTTTGACAGTTGAGGAAATGAAGGCTGAGAAAGGTTAAATAACTTGCCCAGGATCACACAACTAAAAGGTATCTGAGGCTGGTTTTGAACCCATGTCTTCCTGACTCTAGCTCTGTGCTGTATCCCCTCTATGCTCTTCATCCTCTCCATCCCCTCCATCCACTCATCTACCTAGCTGCCCTTGTGAAGATAAAGTAACCTTAGAGGGGAGAGCACTAATTTTTCAGGGAACCAGGAAAGGCCTCCAGCAGAAGGAGGTTTTTGAGTTAGGTCTTCAAGGAAACTAGGAATTTCTTAAAGACCAGGTTAAGTAGAGAAAGTATTCAGCATAGGTGGAGGGATGTCCAGTGTGAAGACAAGATGGTGGAAGACAGAGAATCATGTGAAAAACAGCAAGTAGTGTAGCATGACTGGACCATAATGTGCATGGAAGAGAGTAATGTGTAAGGTAGGAAGGATTCAGGTTGGAAAGAACTTTGAATGCTAAAGAAACTTATATTTGATCCAAAAGGTAGTAAGAATCCATTTGAATTTGAGTAATTCAATTTTATGGTCACAGCTGTGCTTAAGGAAATCATTATGGGTCCCAGGAATGGTGGTGCATGTATGTAATCCCATGGGGCTACCAGGAAGGCTGAGGCTTGTAGATCTCTAGAGTTTAGGAGTACTGAGCTGCAATGGACTAAAATGATTAAGTGTTCACAATAAACCCAGCATCAATAAAGTGAGCCCTAGGACCCAGGTCATAAATTCAGTAGATAAAAGTTTCCATGCCAATTAGAAGCAAGATTGGCTTGTGAGTAGCCTCTGTACTTCTAAGATTAGGAAGATAGGGAGGCCCAATCTTCTAAAAAATCATTTTGGCCATTCTGTGGATGACGGGCTAGAGTAAAAGAGGAGGGAAATCAATTTGGAGGTTACTGGTCCAGGTGAGAGGTGATGAGGGTCTGAAGTGTTGTGGCTATATCAGAAGAGAGAATAGGATTTGTATAGAGATGTGGGGATAGAAATAACAAAATTTGGCAAGTAATTGGACATGTGGAATGAGTGAGAATGAATAACTGGAAGGATGGTGGTGACCTCAACAGTAAGAGAGGCAAATTCAGGAAGAGAAACAGGCTTTTGGGGGGAAAGATAATGAGTTCTATTTTGGACATGTTGAGTTGGGGATACCTTTGGGATATCCACTTGGTATTGTAGCATTAGAGTTCAGAAGAACTTGGAGACTAGTCAGTCAACAAGGATTTGCTAAGCACTTACTATGTACCAGGCAAATTACCAAGCATTGAGGATATATAGATAGGAAAAACTAGTCCCTGCCCTTCAGAAGCATACATTCTAATAGGGGAAACAACATGTAAATACTGAGGTACATACAAGATATGCAGAGTGAAGGTTGAAGTTAATCTGAAAGGGAAAGGAACAAACAACTGGGTGAATTAGGAAAGGCCTCTTGTAAGAGGAGGAACTTGTCTTGAAGGAAACCAGTGAAACTGAGAGATGGAAGTGAGCTGCCATTCCAGACATTCCAGACAGCCAAATAAAGGAATTTATACTTGATCCTGGAGGTAATATGGAGTTCCTGGAGTTCACTGAGGGAGAGGAGGGTAGGGTTGGAGGAGTGAGGGATGGGGTATATAACATAGACCTATCCTTTAGAAAATTACCTTGGCAGCTGAGTGGAAGATGCATTGGAATGGGGAGAGACTGAGGCAGAAAGATCAGTTAGAAGTCATTAGCCCAGAGATGATTAAATGAATCCATGGATGCTGATGAAGTCAGCAAATGACAGCATATATAGAGAAAAGAGAGTGAGACAGAGCCTTGGGGTACACCCATAGTTAATGGGCATGGCACTGATGCAGATCCAATAAAGGAGACTTAGGAGTGCTCAGAAAAGTAGGAAGAAAACCAAGAAAGACAGTGCCATGAAAATACAGAGAAGAGACAATAACCAGGAGATCATATATGACAGCGCCAAATGTGTCAGAGAGGTCAAGAAGGATGAGAATTGAGAAAGAATTTAATTTTGTAATCGAAGGATCATTGGCAACTTTGGAGAAAGCAGTTTTAGTTGTCTGAATAGGCTGAAAGTGCAGAAGATTAAGGGATTGGAGTTTATGGTATGGTTGAAGTATAGGGTTAGGAGTAGTAAATGACTGAACAGAGGAATTTAGTGTTTGAATTTGGAAGTGGAATAATTTTGGGTGATGGCAAGATCAAGGGCATAACAATTCTTCTATGTAGCTGAGGTGGAGTCAGGGAGTAGGTAATGTGAGTTGAACTGATTGAGGAATAGAGAAGTTAAGGCATTTGAGGGTATGTCAAAGTCCCTTAGTTTGAGGTTAAAAGTTGGGGTGGAGATGTAAACTGAGCCATTCATTAAATTTATTGAGAAAGGAGGGAAAATATCCTGAAGATTGATGGTAATAGCTATTAAGATCTAGATTGGGGGATAAATTTGGATAAGAGCCTCATAGCAGCATATGTTTCTGAGTGATATTGGTAAGGGTGATTGGCGAATGTAGAGTAAGTATTCTAGTCACCCCAGTATGCCCATTGAGTTGGGATGGGGTGACATGAGAGAAAGTACAACCAGTTTTGTAAAGGACAGCCAGAGATGCAATGTTATCAGGAAGGAATCAGGTATCCCTGAGTGCCAGTAAATGGAAAGAGCATGAGAAGAAGAGGTCTAAGCTCAAAGGAAGTTTGTTAACTACATGGTGGAATTTCCAGCGGTTACAGTAGAAAGGGAAAGTATAGGTCTGTAGTGGGACATTGATGGAATAGGGCTGAGGTGGATAGGAATGAGGAAGCTGCCAGCAGGAGTGGGGAAGCAGGGCTTATTCTTCTGTGGTTGAGGGCTCAGTTTTGAAGGACTGGAAAGAGTAGGATTGGGTGGGAGCATGTTAAGTGTTAGAGAATGAGACCAGGCAGAATATTAGTGGATATGAGGGATTCTGCTATTGAAGGTAGATGGTGAGAAGGTTCAGAATCTCAGTGTGGTCCTCAAGGTTCCCTCGTATGCTCTCAATTTCCCAGTGAAGCATTTTGGTTCTATTGTATCCTGGGCACCCAGAAGCTCACTCCTCAACAAGCACAGGTTGTCTATTTTTTAAAAATAGATTTTTTAGCTGGAAGGAATCTTAGAGATCATCTAGTCCAACTCCTTTATTTTACATATCAGCAACTTGATATCTAAAAAGATTAAATATCCCGCTGAAGGTCACACAACTGCAAAATGGCAGGAAACCTGAGTTCTACCTCTAGCTCTATTATTTCCTTTGTGGCTTTGGCAAGTCACTTCCCCTCTCTGACCCCAGTTTCATCATCTAAGAAGTACAGTTGTTGGATTAGATAATTTCTGAGATATCCTCCAGCTAGAAATCCTATGACCTATCATTCCTAGCAATGTGTCCATCCATTTTAACACATAAAAGCATGGTAGTATATGTCTGTACTATTGGGGAGGCTGAGGCTTTTGGGTTATTTAAGCTCTGTAGTTCTGAGCTGCCTTGGGTAAAAGCAGTTCAGGTGACCATACTAAGTTCAATACCAGTATAGTGATCCTCCAGGACAGGAGGGTTACCAGGATCCCTGAGGAAGGGAGAACTGGCCCAGATTGAAAATGAAACAGGACAAAACTCCTATGCCAATCAGTAGAGGAATCAGGACTGGGAGTGGCCAATGTATTTCCAGACTGGGTAATATAAGGAGACCTAGTATTAAACATTCAACTGTTTTGTGGCATTTGTTATAAATCTTTCTTCCTCACATCTTGGTCATAGGAAGGAAACACCAATAATTTCACTTACTAATGGAACTCTCACTGATTTCTGATGTTAATAATATAAAATATTCTAAAAATACATAACAAATCCACTTTCTAGCCATACCTATTGCTTTTGTATAATTTTCCATTGCTCTTCTACACGAATTAAAGGCTTCAGCCCAATTACAATCTCTTCACTGAACCTGGAATAACACTGCAGGCTAATTTCTACCTTAGCTTCTTTCTTCACACTTTCCTTCTTTCCCTCCTCTCTTCTAGACTAGGTGAAGGCTTTCCTGATCATTCCAACCTATAGATACTGGATAGGCACTTTGTATCTGTTCTATTTAATTTTGAGTTTCATGTACTTCCTAGTATTTTTTGTTATCTTTTGATATGTAATGAGTGGAAAGAGTCTGCTAACTATAGTCTGGAGAATTGGATTTGGAGTTAGGCACTGAGCTGCTTTTCTGCTATTTGTTAGCTGTGTGACTTTGGGCAAATCATTTAATTTTTCTAAGCCTCAATTTCCTTCTCTGTAAAATGAGGACCTCAAATTAAATGAGTGTCAAGGACTCTGCTAGCTCCAATGAACACAGTGTGTGGCATGTGTTCATTTGTTTGTTGTATTTGACTCTTTGTGATCCCATTTGGGATTTTCTTGGAGAAGATACCAGAGTAGTTTGCCATTTCCTTCTTTGGATAGGTGAGGCAAACAGGGTTAAGTGACTTGCTCAGGGTCACCCAGGTAGTAAGGGTCTGAGACTAGATTTGAACTCAGAAAAATGAGTCTTTCTGACTCCAGGCTTGACACTCCACCCACCAGGCCACCTAACTGCTCTGCCTGGCATGTGTCGATTGATTAGATTCTCTATGTCTTGCTTCCCCAATTAGACTTTGAGTTCCCTGAAAGCAGAGACTTATCCTTCTCTTTAGTACTGATAGCATGACTGACTTCTAAAATCTAATTTTCTAGGCTAGGTCCTGGCCCCTCTTCCTCCCTCTCAGCAGGAGCATGGGAAGATCATGAGGGAGAGGTTTTATCTCTTCACCTCAAACTCCTCACTCTCACAGATCAATCACATAATATGAATAATATAAGAAAAATAACAACTGTAAGCAGATTATTTCCTTCCATTTAATGTATTGGGTAATAATAAAAGCCTCAATGATATACTTAACCCATCACTCCAAGGCAACCATGGAAAAATTAACATTTCTTCAATAAAATCTATTTTAAAAAATAGACAACTGGGGGTGGCTAGGTGGCGCAGTGAGTAAAGCACTGGCCCCAGAGTTGAGAGGACCTGAGTTTCGTTGCAGCCTCAGACACTTAACACACACACACACACACACACACACACACAAACTAGCTGTGTAACCTTGGGCAAGTTACTTAACCCTAATTGCCCTCCAAAAGGCAAAAAAAAAAAAAAATAGACAACCTGTACTTGTCAAGGAGCGAGCTTCTGGATGCCCAGGACACAATAGTACGAGAATGCTTCCCTAGGAAATCGAGAGTATACAAGGAAACCTTGAGGACAACACAGAATTTGAACCTACTCACATCTACCTTCATCAGAAGAATCCTCATATACACTAATATTCTTCTAAGAGGATTGATAGACATTCCTAGAGAATAAATAAATAGATCGAAATCCTATAGGAACTCTTGTGTGATTAAGTAGCATGAGCTGTCTTGGTGGCACACTAAGTTGTCTGGAGTGCCAGACCTGGAGTAAGGAAGACCTGAGTTCAGATATAACTTCAGACACAGTGTGACTGACCAAGTTACAACCTCTTTCCATCTCAGTTTCTTCAACTGCAAAGTGAGGATTATAGCACCTATCTCTGGTGGTTATGAGGATCAAATGAAATAATATTTGTAAAGCACTTAGCATAGAACCTAACACATAGTAGGCAATGAAATAGATGCTTGTTTTCCCCTCCCTTCCTTCGTGAGCACATTACTATAGATTGCTAAAAGTTTAGTTATTGATTAGATATTTAGAAGATCCAATTGGATGGTAGATTGAGAACACTACAGAACCCCTACTGGAACTGCCGCATGATTATAAGCAGGACAGTTGTCCACAACCACTTGGACAAAATGCCGACCAATAGCATTTAAGAACAGGATTTTTAATAGATGTTGACATATGGAATCCTCATAACCTTTTAACTACATAGGAATGAAAAGCTTTCAAATACAGCAAACTGGTGGAAGAAGTTAGAACCATGTATTAAGAGGATCAGGTCTAGGTTACCCCTGCTGTCCTGTCTGACACTGGGCTTTCCTGAAGCAGCTGTGAGGGCGTTTCCCTCACAATACTCCGAGTCACTTAGAAACATCAGCCATTTTAGTCACTTGGGCAGTCACTTGAGGAACATGAAATATAAAGGAATAATTGCCAAATAGTGACTTGTCCTCAGGTTGTTTCTAACTGAACACCATTATGACAAAAAACAAACAAACCAGGTAACCATAATAACTTGTAGCTATGTAGCTCTTTAAGAGATGTACCTTTGAATACATTATTTCAACTGATTCTCATAAAAGCCACTTGCAATAGGTGCTATGTTTATCCCCATTTTACAGATGAGGAACCTGAATTTTCAAAGAATTGAAATGATTTAGCCCAGGATCATACAGTTTGCATCAGAGGAAATCCAAAGCCCAACTCTTTCTGACTCAGTTCAGTGTTTAATATACTATGACAAGCCTCTGCTCTATATAATATGATTCAGGCTACTGTCTGTCCCTAGAAAGACTTAGCTCTTCACCTTGGCCATCTGTTGGGAATGGCATGAAGCCAGAAAACAGTGCCAGGTAGGCTGAGGCAAGTGTGATGTGATCTGGGTCCGACACCTGGGAATAAATAGCATAAAACTTTTTCATGCCCAGAAGATGCCATGTGTGTCCACACCATCTCACAACTTAACGGGTCAGGAAAAAAAAGGAAACATGCCTTGCCTCTCTATCCTTCCTTCCCCTACCCCCATCCCTTTTCTTGACACACATACATATTTCCAAGCTGGCTTGGTAGATCAGTAACGCTGTAGCCAGGACCTTAGAAACCCAAACACATGGATCACTTGCTTCTGCCCAGAAAATTTTGAGAATATTCTAGTATCTGCATGGCCTTTGAATAAACATGTACTATTCTCCATTCACATAACACAGAGTCAACTGTTGGATCATAGAGTTTATTGGTACAAGGGATCTTAGGGATCATGTAGCCCAACCCCCTTATTTTACAAAGGAGGAAAGATTATGAGTTGCCTAAGATCGCAGAGGTCATAAATAGCAGAGGTTGGATTTGTACCCAGGACTCATGACTCAGAGAATTTTAGATCCAAGGGTTATTAGAGACCATGTAGTCCTATCTCCCACTCTAAATAGGAGTCCTCTCCATAATGGTCATCTAGATTGTGCCTACTGACATGCCTACTGACAGCTCATTCCTTCTCAGGGAGATAGTCTGATTGTTGAAGCACTCTAATTATTAGGAAGCCCTTCCTTATATTGAAGAATCAACAGAAAGGACACTAGATGTGAGCAATCACCTCACCTTTATGAGCTTCAGAAAATATGGAGGTTGGATTGACCTGAAGTGAGAAGATGAGTTTGAGTTCTGACTGTGCCACTGACTGTGTATATTTGGCTAAGTCACTCTACCTCTGTCCATCTCAGTTTCCTTATATGTAAAATGGAAACAATAATACCCATTGCCTTCAGAGAATTTTTGTGAGAAAGGGTTTACAAATACTAAAGTGGGAGCTAAGTGTTAGTTATTGTAACTGAACCAGAGCCTGTGTCCTTACAATTTCCTTCTATTTGTCCTGGTTTTGCCCTACTGAACCATATGGAACAAATCTAATGAATTTTACATGGTGGGCTTCTGCCACTGTGACAAGAGGATAGGGAAGATATTTGATATCTGGCAGGAAGCATCCTGTCTAGTGCCCTTCACCTCATACTTCACATTGGTCTATACATAAGACAGCCATTAATGATGGCTAGGGATGCTGAATATAGATAGAGAGACAGGACATTTATTAAGTATTTATATGTTCCAGATACTTCGCTAAGCACCAGAGATACAAATGAAAGCAAGTTAGTCCCTGTCCTCAGGGAGCTTTTACATTCTAATGGGGGTACTGAAAAGTAGAGGTGTGGCATCATGATGAAGAGATGGCTTGGAAATGGCATGGAGGCCTGGTCTCCAGCTAGATAAGGTGAAAAGAAAGCTCACCTATCAGGGATGCAGGACTCAGGGACAGAGCACAAGTACTGGGTGTAAAGGACATGGGGATGGTAACCAAAGAGCAGGCTATGTGGTGAAATTGCTGCTGGAAAGGGAAGAGATGAATCCCTGTTATATCGAGTGGAAGTGCTTGAGGGATAATGGCTAGATGGGAATCTATCTTTATATTTGAACTTAGGAGCCTGGAGTGAAGACTTGCATCCTAGGAGCAGTACAATGGAATTCTCCCAGTTGGATCAGGGAAGACACATGATGTACACAAAGGAATTGAAAGAGCACTCATGGACTGAGAGTCAGAAGGCTTGTGTTCTGATTCTGGCTCTGCCATTTAACTTAGTCTCATGACCTTGGGAAATTCACTTTACCTTTCTAAGTCTCAATTTCTTCTTCTGAAAAAAAATTGGGGGTTGGACTAATTATTCTCTGAGGTCCATCCAACTTCAACATTTTATGTCCTAAATGTGAAAATTCTTTGATTTTTCAAAACGAGTGAACATCAAACAAGTGTTTTTGTTGCTTGGTCATTTTTTTCAGTTGTGTTCAATTCTTTGTGATCCCTTTTGGGGGTTTTCTTGGCAAAAATATTGGGCTGGTTTGCCATTTCCTTCTCCAGCTCATTTTACAGATGAGGAACTGAGGCATATAGGGTTAAATGACTTGCCCAAGGTCATACAACCAGTAAGTATCTGAGGCCAGCTTTCAACCCAGGTCTTCCTGATTCTGGGCCAGGCATTCTATTCCTTGCACCACCTCCATAAGAGTATAAGGTATTATTATTATAATCCAGTCAAAGGGCTTCTTGATGCCTGGGTTGTTTCCTTTCCTTTCTGTTGACTGTTGCTCATTTCAAGGGTGTTATTATAATTGTTTTTGTGAGTCACCTGTAGGGATTTTCACAGTGAATAGCACCACACAGGTACATCAACATTTCCATCCACAATATTAAGCAGTTGACAGAGTTAAGTGAGAGAAGATTCTGTTTGTCTCCAGACACTAATCAAGATTGAGATGAGGCCCATTGTGCTACTTAGATTCCTCATAAACCTTGGCGGGTAATGGTCAATGAGTTACGTAATTCACACAGCCCAGCCTGGTAGGATATCAGCTTCTTGGGAGTAGGGACTGACTTGTTTTTCTTTTTGGTCTTTGTATTCCACGTGCCTTGCACAATGCTTTGCAATCAGTAGGTGTTTAATAAATGTTTGCTGTTTTTGTTGAAATGGTCAACTACAGGACCACCCTTAGTCCTGCAACACTCCTCTACCCACCACTACTGGCCAGAGTGGTTAACAACAATAGATCCCACATGTGAACAGTTAATGCTTGAAGGTTCATAAAGTGTTTTCCTTGTGAGAATTCTGTGAGGTATATGCTATATCATTATCCCTTTTTCTCAGATGAGGAAACTGAGATATACAAACAGAATAATAGACTCTCAGTGATGGAAGGGATCACAGAAGCATTCCAGCCTAATGCCTCCATGAACAGGAATTTCTACTGTAACATAACCAGTATGTTGGCTTGAACCTCCAGTCAGTGGAAATCCTGATAAGGGAATTAGTTTTTCTTTTGTCTCCTCCCTTCCCTTGTGCTCCCCTCCCCTCTCCTCTCCCTCTTCCTTTCTTGGCTCTCTCTCTATCTTGATCAGGCTGTAAGTACATCAGTCACTCATGGGTCTGATCTCAATATTGACCAGCTTGGTAGTTTCCCCCGGGCTGGTTTTCCCCTCCTTAGTTTGGCTGCTCCTCAGCTCAAGAGATCCACCAGCCTCAGCCTCCCCCAGTAGCAGGGATTACAGGTGTGTCTGGTCTATTTAACTTTTAAGTTACTCTAATTGTTAAACAGTTTTTCCTTATATGGAGTCATGAGAAATGTTGGGAAAGAAATGGATAATTAGGGAAACTCTGGAGATGTTTTATGGAGAATTCCATAACTGACCAGGGTCTTTGGGGCAGGGATGCAGGAAGAGGAATTATAAAAATCTGTATTATTTGAAACGATGCAGGAAGAGACCTTGGAACAATGAAATTTCAATGAAATTGATTCCAGTTACTTCCACCTTGGGCTGGTATCTGTTATTAATCATTGATGGCATTAACTAAAGCATCTTCCCTCCCTAATGCTAAACAAATAGCCCTCCTAGAGGAGACTGACATTATGCCAAAAAAAAAAAAAAAGACCAGAAACACAAGTGGTGCTTGCAGCTTGGACCTAGGAAGTGGACAGATACTTTATATGGTCTCAAAGGACCCCAGTGTAAAATCTGTGTCACTTTTAGTGAATCAATGCATTTCTCTGCACCTTATTTTTCTCACCTGTAAAATGGGGGGGGGGGAACCAGATAAGTGTGTGGTCCTTTTCAGTTTTCATGACTTATGACTTCGGCAAAACATAAAACTCTTATTCACCACTTACTTTCATGACTGTTTCATATCAAATCTATTGTCTGTAGACTTGATAATGAATAAAAATTTCTAAAACAGACTTTCAAAACTTATTGAACTTTTCTCACAAGACAGTATATGAGACAACCCCTCTGAGGCAGTAGATGGGGGTGGGAAGTTAATTTGTAATTGCTCTGTGACCAGGAAAAAGTCACATGGCTGATAGTAAGATGGAATATGGTTTGTTGGAAAGTGGATTGGACTGGGAGTTAGAAGACCTGAATTCAAGTCTTAGTTACTGATTAGCCACGTGGGTTGGAGCTATATAATGAATTATCTATAATGAACTAATAATTACATATAATAAATTTATATTAATGAATGAATGGTATTAATTGTGAAAAAAAGCATTTATTATGAGCCAGGCACTGTCTTAAGCATCAGACATACAAATGCATTTATATAGTATTTTACAAAACACATTCACGTCCATTATCTGACAGAAACTCCATACAAGTATTATTATCCCTATTCCTGAGTTGGAAGGAGCCTTAGAAAGAAGCCTTCTAGTCCAATCTGTAGCTAAATAAGAATCCCCCATACAATCTCCCCAACAAGTGTCTTGTTGAAGATGTCCAATGATGAGGGAATGCATCATCTCTTGAGGCAGCTTATAGGACAGCTTGACTTGCCGGGATGTCTTCCTTTATACTGAACTGAATCCTGCCTCACTATGTTTTTCACCAGTGGTGCTCATTCTATTCTCTGAGGTTAGTACAAAAACTATAATGTCTCTTTCACTCAACTTATTCTTTCACTCAAATTATTCTTATCTTCTTTATCATTATTCCCAAAGAACAATCTAATAATTCTTCATAAAATTATTGTAAGTTTTGAAAATTAGTTTTCTTAATGCCTAATTTGATTAAAAATATGAATTTGTTCCAAAATGTGCTTCCAGCAAATTGAATAAACATTCCATTATGAGAGGTACATAACTGATCTTACTCACTCTGGCACACTTCAGACTCATCCCAGGGCAATATTACTGGGATAATTGAAGGAATATCCATTCTATTGTAACATACTGCCTTAGTACCTTATACTATTTAAGAGTCCACAGGGAGGTCCTATTTGTCACCCTCAAGGGACAAAAAGTGTGTACAATATTAATTCTGGGTTGGGTAGAGAATCAGCCCTGTGGGTTATCAGCCATAAGTATAGACAAGCTTTAGTCTCAGTACTTATTGCTTTAAGTTTCTCAAGAATATCATCAATAGGCTATCCAACAGAGAGTCAGAAAAGTAAATTTTTTAAAGCAAACAACATACCTTTTGATTTTTGCATCACAGTCATTCTCAGTTATATTACTTTCCTACCCCCTCTACTCTACTGTCTATTACTTTCAGCAAAAATTCAAACTGAAAACCAAACACCAAAGCAGTTATGTAAAATGTACAGACACAGTGACTGTGTCAGACTGTGTCTGACCATGTTTGGAACATTCAGCATCCATAGGTCACCCCACTCCACCCCACAATTATTTTTTTTTCAAATGCTTTATTAACTTCTGATTTACATCATTCATTTCCGCCAGATTTTGAGTTACAATTTTTCTCCCCATTTTTCCCCTACCCACTGCTCAAAAATAGCAGTCCCACAGGATATCCCCTCCTCCAATCTGCTCTCTCCCATATTTTCTCCCATACCCCTTTCAACTTTTCCAGTGGATCTCTATGCCCCAGTGCCTGTATATCTTATTTCCCAATTATATGTAAAATAGTATTAATAATAGTATATATATATATATATATATTTGAATATTTGATTTTAAAACTTTGAATTCCAGATTCATTCCCTTCCTCCTTTGTCACCCACCCTCACTGGGAGGATAAGCAGTTCAGTACAGGTTATACATTTGTGGCTAATGCAAAACAATAACATAGTAGATATATTGTAAAAGACTGACTATATTTCCCTCCCTCCTATCCCACCTCCCACTTGTTCTATTCTATGCTTTGATCCCATCCCTTTTCAAAAGTGGGTGCTTCCAACTTCCCTCCCCCTCAGCCTGCCCTCCTGTATCAGCAATGCCATATTCACAATGCCTTTGGAGATTACAAATATGCTGATATAATTATCCATTACAAAATACGTCATGCTTGCCATATGGGGAAATAAACTAGAAAATTTATTAAGATACCAAAAGACTGAGTCCCAAAACCAGGAAGTGAAAGCCATCAGAGTAGTTATGATATTGGCACAGGTAGATAAAGTAGAAAGCACCCACATTTTCAAGCCTTTAAAACAGAACAGGCTACCTCAGGCAAAGGTCCTCCTCTCCCCACTCACAGCAACCACCCAGCGTCCGGGAAGCGCGCTCCCAGCAGCTCCGGCCCCTGGCAGTCCTCAGCAGGAGTCCTTAGCAGAAATTCTGGCTAAGTCAAAGAGGGCTTTGTGCTGCCACTGCCTCTGCTGCTGCTGCCGCCGCCACCACCGCCAGCCATCGCAGGAACGCTAGCTTGGCTTCTGCTTCCTCTTGCTCCACCCCTTCCTGCTATGTCAGCAAGTCCAACGGGGCATGGAAGATCTTTAAATCCCATAACCCTTACACCTCCCTTCCATCATCCCCCCTCTCATTCCCTTCCCCCCACCCTACTCTCCTGGAGGGTGAGATACCCTATTTAGTGTGTATTTCATTCCCTCCTCAAGCCAAATTCAATGGGAATAAGGTTGACCCATTCCCTTTTGCCTTCCTATTCTTCCCCTCCATTGTAACCATTTTCCCTTGCCTCTTCTGTATGAGATAGTTTACCCCATTCTGTTTCTCCTTATCTCCTCTCATTATATTCCTCTCTCACCTCTTAATTTCACCTTTTAAGTATCATCCCTTCCTGTTAAATTGGTCCTGTGCCCTCTGTCTATGTATACCTGTAAACATACATACACACATTCAGATGTATTCATATGCCCATATACCCTCATATATAGACATATATATATATATATATATATATATATATATATATATGTATATATAATTTCTATTCCCTTCAACTACTGAGAAAAATTTCATAAGTTACAATTATTGTTTTTCCATGTAGGAGTGTTAATAGTTCAACTTTGATAAGTTCCTTATGATTTCTTTTCCCTGTTTATATTCTCATGCTTCTCTTGCTTCTTGTATCTGAATGTCAAATTTTCTATTCAACTCTGGTTTTTTCAGCAAGAATGCTTGAAAGTCTTCTATTCCACTGAATGACCATATTGTCCCCTGAAACATGATACTCAGTTTTGCTGGGTAGGTGACTCTTGGTTTTAATCCCAGCTCCTTTGACCTCTGGAGTATCATATTCCAAGCCCTTCAATCCCTCAGTATAAAAGCTGCCAGATCCTGGGTTATCCTGATTGTGTTTCCACTATATTCAAATTGTTTCTTCCTGGCTGCTTGTAACATTCTCTCCTTAATCTAGGAATTCCAGAAACTGGCTATAATATTCCTAGGAGTTTTCTTTTTAGGATCTTTTTCAGGAGGTGATTGGTGGATTCTTTCAACCTCTATTTTTCCCTCTAGTTCTAAAACATAAGGGCAGTTTTCTTTGAGAACTTCCTGGAGGATGATTTCTAGGTTCTTACTTTGATCATGGTTTTCAGGTAGTCCAATAATTTTTAAATTATCTCTCCTGGATCTATTTTCTAGGTCAGTGGTTTTTCCCATGAGATATTTCACATTGCCTTCTATTCTTTCATTTGCTTGGATCTGTTTAACAGCATCTTGATTTCTCATATAGTCATTAGCTTCCATTTGCTCCAGTCTAATTCTGAAGCAATGATTCTCCTCAGTGAGCTTTTGAGATTCTTTTTCCATCAGGCAAATTTGGCTTTTTAAGACATTCTTCTCCTCATTGCCTTTTTAAGCCTCTTTTGCCATTTGACTTAGTCTATTTTTTAAGGTGTTATTTTCTTCAGTCAGGCTATTGATTCTCATTTCATAATTTTCTTGCATTGTTCTCATTTCTCTTCTCAATTTTTCCTCCACTTCTCTTATCTGCTTCTTAAGGTCCTCTATGGCCTGTAACCAGCTCGTATTTTCCTTAGAAGCTTTTGGTGCAGGAGTTCTGACTTCACTGTCTTCCTCCTGTTCCATGCTTTGCTCCTTTTTGTCCCCAAAATAGGAGTGTAATGTTGGAATCTTCTGTCTGCTTTGTTTCCTTTGCCTGGTCATGTCGCCCCTCAGTCACTTGACCCCTGGGCTTTTTGCCACAGTAGGACTCTGCCATCAGACAGGGGAGCTTTCGTCCCAAATGCTGGGGTTTTCTCAGCTGCTGGAGGTATTAGATGGGTGCCCTCTCTGAGGTCTCCACATGCTCTGGCAAGCTGGACACACACCCCAGGACCTCCACCAGAGACTGCAATCCAGATCCAAGAAGGTTAAAGCAAGCGATTACCCCTCAGACTGGTGCTTGGTCCCCCTACACTCTGCAGGCCAGAAGCTGAAACTGCCACGTGGTGCTGGCTGGCACCAGCATCTCAGGGACTTCTAGCCCTGGGGGCAAAAGCCATGCACTCCCACTTACTGTGTCCCAAAGTCCAAACTGAACTGACCTCTCATTTTGTCCTTCACATCTATGTGTTGATAAATCTGGAAACAGCCACAGCTGCTGCTGATCTGGAGTCCCTCCAGCCAGTGGCTGGTCAGTCCGGCCCTGGGGCTAAAGCCTCGCCGTGGGGCTGGGCTCGGCTCCCAGAGTGCTGCGCTGGATTCCTGCCAGCCTGCCAGGCTGTCCTTAGCGGGAGGTTAGCTTCTTTGTGTCATTTTGTGGGTTCTGCAGCTCCAAAGTTTGTTTAGAGTCCCCTTTTTACATGGATTGGGGAAGGTGGAAGCTGGAGCCCAGTGGAGGTCCTGCTTGTACTCTGCCATATTGACTCAGCCCTCCCACAATTCTTTACTGAAAGGATTGAGGTACATTTCATTATCGATTTTCTGGGACCAAGATTGGTCATCATGATTACTCAGAATTCAGCTTCCTTTTATTGCAATTTTCTTTTATGTTATTGTATACATTGTGTATATTGTTCTATTGGATCTTCTCAAGTTCACTCTATATCAGTTCACTCAAATCTTCACGTTTCTCTGAATTCTTCATATTTATACTATGAATTCTTACATATTTACTAAATACTTCATATTTACATTAATATCCCATTATACTTGTATTTCAAAATTTGCTGGTCATTTCCTAGTGTTGGCCATTCATTTTGCTTTTATGTCTTTTGTTGCCAAAAAAGTGCTGCTATGAATACTTTGGCATACATGGGACCTTTCCTTCTCTCTTTGATACCTGTGGGGTTCAGTTGTAGGATTACTAAGTCAAAGGGCATAAACATTTTATGGCTTTTCCCACTTAATTTAAAATTGTTTTCTAGAATGGTTGGACCAGTTCTAACCACAGTGTATCAATATGTCCATCTTCCCACTGCTTCCTACCCTCACTCCCAATCTTGAATATTTTACTGTTGTCTTCCTTGTCAAGTTGATGCTATTATTATTTTACAGATGAGAAAAATGAGTCTCAGTAAAGTTAATGTTTTCTATTAAAAGTGGTTCTATATAGTGATGAAGATGTCATATCATAAGAACAACCCATGACGCTGCAGCATTCCCTTGGCTTTACAATTATCCTTTGATTTGGCTAAATAGTCCTGAAAAGTAGATCATGAGATTGTTGAAGGAATTTTTTTGAGGGGAGGGAAGAAAAAATGAGGAGGGAAAATTATGGAAAAAGGACAACTCTTAAAATGAAGCTGTTAGGATATTTACGCAAGTTGTAATTATTTTAATCATGCTTACTACCAGCAACCAATTATATTTGTGTAGCTCAGCAACATTTTCAAGCCTCTCTCTGTAAATATTCAGAGTAAGTTATCAGCAATTCTGGCCACATAATATTCTCTTAATATTGCCTGCCATCTTGGTGAATTCTGCCTCAAGGGTGATCCAAGCTCATAGTACTCTCAAATGCTAGCAATCCCTGAGGAAGATGAGCATTGGGTCCCCTATCCACCACTTCTGCTTATGGACTTCAGTCTCAGGTTACAAAGAGGTCTGGATTGGCAAAAGTCTGGGTCCTTCCCTCTTTAGGAATTTCCTATACCAATGAAATTGTAGGTCTGGTAAAAAAAATTAAGAGGTACAGAAAAATGTTGTATAGTGATGAGGACCTGCCTTCCCTCCACCCCCAAAGCTTTAGGCATAATTCAGTAGAACCGTGTGCTGTCCAATTCCCATCTAAGTCAATCAGGACCAATAGCTACTTGGTCCTTTAAAAGCATACTTTTTAGTATGGTAGATTCCACAGCCTCCTGAAGTTACCCATTCATTCCTATATTTTATTTCAATGGCAGCTAAAAAATTCTCCTTTATGCCTGACGGTAGCTTTTTCTGCTTTAGTTTATATAAACTACCTTTTGTTTAGTCATCCAACAATGTAGAAAACCAAGCTAAAATTATCTCTTCAAATTTTCCTAGGATTCTTTGAATCTGTCCTTTGCTTTGTTATCCCTTGCTGTCCCATCTGCACACATTTTAGACCTGTAATTTAACTTCTATTGTGAACTTCTCAGTGTGGAATCTTATAGCATCAATGCAGATTTTCTGTTCCCCTGTAACTTACATTCTGGGAGAGCTGCCTGGATCACTAAGAGGTTAAATGACTTGCCCGTATATGTCACAGATAGGCTTTAAACCGAGGTCTTCCTGACCCTGAGGCCAGTCTTCTGTCCACTACATTACTGTTCATTCACAGGCTCATAGATTGAGAGCTAGAAGGGAGCTCAGAGGCTGTCTAGTCCAATGCCCTCATTTTACAGATTAGGAAACTGAGGTCCAGGGAATTTAAGTGACTTGTATGAGGACATATAGGTAGTATACACAGGTATAGTTAGTAAACATCAGAGGCAAAATTTGAGCCCATGTCCTCTAACTCTAAAGTCAATTCTCCCTCACATCGTACTTATTTGTGAATATCTCATAATCCTTACTCCACTAATCATTAGATTAAATTTCTTTCAATTCAACATATATCTGCAAGGTCAAGGGTTCTCTATTTGTACCATGAACCCATAGATAAATTTTAGTTAGTCCATCACCTTGGATGGGAAAAATTTATATCTTTATTTTCATTAACCTTCAGTTCTCTTTGTGATCCTATGTATTTTATATAATTCATTTAAAAGTATTAATTTGGGGGCAGCTAGGTGTCACAGTGAATAGAGCACTGGCCCTGGAGTCAGGAGGACCTGAGTTCAAATCTGAGTTCAGACACTTAACACAAAAACTAGCTGTGTGACCTTGGGCAACTTAACTCCAACTGACCTCCAAAAAGCAAAAAAATAAGTATTAATCTTAAAAGGTTTCCTAAACTTCACCAGACTGACAAATGAGTCCGTGACACAAAAATTATCTCCTCATTATAGGTATTGGGGACATAAAAAACAATTAAACCACCTCTGCCTTCAAAGAGCTTACATTCTACTGGGTTTGTTGATGGTCAGTCATATTCAGTCATGTCTGACTCTTTTTGACCCAATTTGGGGTTTTCCTGGAAGTGATACTGAAGTGGTTTGCCATTTCCTTCTCCAGCTCATCTTACATATGAGGAAACTGAGGCAAACAGGGTTAAGTGACTTACTCAGGGTCACACAGCTACTAAGTGTATAAGGCTGGATTTAAATTCATGAAGATGATTTTTAAGCCCAGTGCTCCACCACTGTACCACCTACCTGCCCTGTATCTACAAGGGGATACATGCATAAAGATAGGTATAATAGAAGGCATGGAGTGAATGGTAAAAAGGAACAACCAGACAAGAAAACTGAGGCAGGAGATAAGTACTGACAGTCATAGATATCAGGGAAGGTCTCATAGAGGTGACAACAGAGTTCAAACTTAAAAGATGGATTCTGAAAAGTGAAGATAAGGCAGGAGAATATTCCAGGAGTAGAAATGACTTATTAGAATTCAAGGAAAAAGGGGATGAATGACAAGAGGCACCTGGATGGCACAGTGGATAGAGCTCTGGCCTCTGGAGTCAGGAAGCCCTGAATTCAAATTCTGCCACAGACATTTACTAGCTATGTGACGCTGGGCAAATCATTTAACCTCTTTCAGCCTTAGTTTCTTCATGTGGAAAATGAGAGAGTTGAGCTTGATGCTGGCTTCTAAAGTCCCTTCCAGATTTAAATCTATGATCCTGTGATCTTATGATGCATTGACTGGTGTTCAGGGAGTTAGGAGGTTAAGGAATTTATGTCTCAACAAAAATTTATGTCTCAACATTTGCTTAGAGGCAAAGGGGAACTATCAAAACCTTGAAATGGGAAGTGATATGGTTAAATTTGTGCCTTAGGAAGATGATTTTGGCAGCTGTATGAAGAATAGTGTAGCGAAGGAAAGAGATGGCAGGTAGGAACAACAATTAAGAGGCTAGGACAATAGTCCAGTTGAAAAGTGATGAGGTTCCACACTAGGGTGGTGGCTTCACTAGTCAAGATATGGGGATGGATGCAAGAGATTCTTTAGAAGACTCAACAGGCCTTGGCAATACTTTGTTAAAAATAGGAGTTGATCAGGATAATTCCAAAGTTATAAACCAGAGTGATTAAGAGGATGGTAGTATTTTTTAAACAGAAATAGGGAAGTTTGGAGGGAGAAAGGATTTAGGAGGAGAAAATGATGTGTTTAATTTTGGACATTCTGGGTTTGAGATTTGTCAATAAATTAATAAGCATTTATTACCTGTCTACAGTATACTAGATGAAAAATTAAATAGTCTCTGTCTTAAAAGGGCTTACATTCCATCAAGGGAGACAACTTTAAATGTATCAGGAAGTACCGAAAATGTACAAAATAATCTCAATGGGGCAGGAGAGGCACTGGTAGCTAAGAAGATCAGAAAAGGTCCTATGTAGAAAGTGTGAATTTGAAAGGAAGCTAGGGATTCTAAGAAGTGGAGGAGAAAAGGGAGCAAGTTCAAAGTCTTTGAGGAATGTCCTGTGTGAGGAACAAGTAGATCAGTTGGCCTAGGGTATAGGAAGGGGACTATGTGTAATAATTTTGGAAAGGTAGACTGGAGTCAAATTGTAAAGGTCTGTTAAATGCCAAGCATATATGATCCTGGAAGCAACAGGGAGCCCCTGGAGCTTGTTAAGCAGAAGAGTATATGGTCAAACATGTGTTAAGATGACAATTTTGTCAACTTTGTGGAAGATCAAAAGGAAAAGAAAGAGATTTGAAGCAGAGAAACCAATTTGAGACTATTGAATAGTCCAAGAAATAGGGGATAATGGCCTGAAATAAGGTACTGTGTGAGTGGAAAGAGGAATATGTAAGAAATGACTTGTCTGAGGTCACAAAGGCACTAAGTATCAGAAAGGATAAGAACCCAGGTCCTTTGACTTTAGAGCTGTGACTTCTTTCACTGTTTCATGCTGGCTTTGAGTTCTAAATCCATTATTTTATGATCTTATGATCCAGGTGAAGATATCAAGCAAATGGCTGGTGATATGGGGATGGACACCAGAAAACAGACTAGAGCTAGATACAGAGATTTGGATGGTAACTGCATTGAGATAATAATCGAACCCGTGGGGGCAGATGAAATCACCAAGGAAGAAAATGCAGAGACAGCTAAAGGAGCTCAGGACAGAGGTTTGGGGGACACGTAGGAGACGGAAGATGGATGAAGAATGAGAAAAGGCCATGGAATTGAACAATTAATCCTGGTAACTTGTAAGAGAGCAGTTTCAGCTGAATTGTGGGGGTGGAGGACAGATTGCAGGGGGTTAATTGGGGAACACATGGGTGATGAGGGAGAGGCCATGGATGTAAAATACTTTTCCAGGAATTTGGCATTGAAGGGGAGGAAAGATCTAGCATGACAACTCCTTAAGCATACACTTTATGTTTTTTTTTTCATCTCTGTATCTTCCTTGACTAGAACAGTGTCTTTCATAGAGAATTATTGTTATTCAGTCATTTCATCATGTCCAACTCTTTGTGACCCCATTTGGGTTTTCTTGGCAAAGATAATGGAGTGGTTTGACATTTTCCTTCTCCAGCTTATTTTACAGAGGAGGAAACTGAGGCAACCAAGGTTAAATGACTTGACCAGGGACAAATAGGCAACAAGTGTCTGAGGTTGGACTCAGGTCTTCCTGAGTCCAGGCCTGGAACTCTATTTACTGCACCACCTAGCTGCCCCTTCATAGAGAATACATGTTTAATAAAATTTCTCATTGAAATGAATGTAGAAAAAATGTTTGGCAAAATCCAAATAAAATTATTTCACAGATTTAACTTTGGTATTGAAGTGAGCATTTATTTATCTAGGGTTTACATCAATCAACATACTTCAGGTCAGTGTAAATGAGGAGGTCAGTACTACTCCCAGAAACAAAGTATGAAATTATCACTTCAATATTTAGTAGTATTTTTGTGAAATAAAGTTTGATTCCTGGGCCCCATTGTGGCATGGAAGTGCTCCTGAGCTTTCTAAGGTTATATTAGTAGAGACCAAGCACTGGCAGTTTCTACTTTGCTGGAAAGACTTTCAGTACAATGATCTTGTCATATGATCAAGAGAGGGATGACTGATAGCTAGTTCATATGTCCTCTGTTATTCTTAGGATGTCAAGAGAAAACAAGGAAGGTTTCTAGCACTTTGGGTAGATACTCTATAGAAATTTTATGGGAGAACATGGATAAAAATCACATGGCATGGTCAGATACTGTGATCACCAATGCTGGAGGAAATAACTATTATCAGTGAACTCATGAGTCCATTTGAATATTTGAGTTAAATTAGAAGCTGAGACTGCATCCTGAGCTCAATTCCTATTTATTTCAAGGACACAACCATCTTTCTGACGATTTGGGTTTGCAACTTTGGAGTCATCTGCAATTCTTCCCTTCTTTCTCCCCTTCCCCATAGGTACCAACTCTTTTTGGTTCTTCCTCCACAATATTTTTAACATTTCTCATTTTCTATCCAATGGTCACTATCCTACTTCAGGCCCTCATCACTTCTCATCTAGTCTGACAGTGAAATAGCCTCCTAATTGGTCTCCCTCACTTCAATCTCTCTCACCTCCAGCCTTTCACATAAGTGCCAAACTGATTTTTTTTTGGATGGCAATTGGGGTTAAACGACTTGCCCAAGGTCACATGGCTAGTAAGTGTTAAGTGTCTGAGGCTGGATTTAAACTGAGGTTCTCCTGACTCCAGGGCTAGTGCTTTATTCACTGCACCACCTAGCTGTCCCCAAAACTGATATTCTTAAGGTATAGCTCTGATCATTTCCCTCCCCTGCTTCAAGAAGCTTCATTTTTTTTATCCCTATTGCCTCTAGCATAAATGCAAATTCCCTTGTTTGGCAATAAAAACCTTTTCTAATTAGCTTATTTCACATTTCTCCCCTTAACACACTATATTCCAAACAAGTTAATCTATAGGGTGTTCCAAAATCTTCATGCAGCTTAAAGCAATACCCTGTACTTCTTGTTTCCTGTACAGGATATTCTGCCTTCTATCTTTGTACCTTGGCCCAGTCTGATGCTCATGCCTTAAATGCTCTTACTCCTCAACTCTGCCTTTTAGAATTCCTGTCTTTTCCATTCAAGACTTAGCTCAAAAGTCACCTCCTACAATAAGGCCTTTCCATACCTTTGTATTGGAAAGCAAAATAGTATTTTTTTTTGCTGTTTTTCTGGATTGAGTTTTAGCTGATCAAATGCC
>NW_027187234.1:1134546-1145078 GCF_028583685.1 Petaurus breviceps papuanus
TTTTTTTTTGCTGTTTTTCTGGATTGAGTTTTAGCTGATCAAATGCCTTTGAGCCTTGCCTTTGATTGGATTAAGAGTCTTTGATTGGAAACCATATATTACTGTATTGCTCTTAATAGGTCTAAGAAAGTTCAAAGATCTTCCCTGCCCCTTAATAGGCCAAATGTAATCACCTGGGAGACCATGGTGGGAGAGCTTGCAAAAAGGAAGGAGCAGATACAAGCACAAGCAGAGCTGGGAGCAGGCAGAGGTAAGAGAGAATGCTTGTGATGCTGGCACTCTTTCTGTTGTTCTGTGTTACTTTCTCACACAGAAACCCTGTCTGTTGTTCTGTATTGGTTTCTCAGGCAGAAAGTGAATTGAGATGATAGCACTGGTAATATGTGTAAATATTGTTGTAGCCCTGTTAAGCTTTGTTTTCTTTCTTTTGCTTTTTTTTTTGGAGGGCAGTTGGGGTTAAGTGCCCAAAGTCACATGGCTAGTAAGTGTGTCAAGTGTCTGAGGCTGGATTTAAACTCAGATCCTCCTGATTCCAGGGCCAATGCTCTATTCACTGTGCCACCCAGACGCACCAAGCTTTGTTTTCCTAGAAACAGAAATTGTGAAGGGATTGGAGTGGAGCAGTCCCCATGAGCTGAGATATGGAACATTTGAATCCAGGCAAGAGTTGGGAGCCATCAGTCTGTGGAGGAGGAGCCATGGGGTTTGGAAGTCAGCCTCAGCCTCTAGTCAAGATGAAAGAGGACTTTACTTGGATGCTCTGTATTGACTGAAGAGATTGTAACTTACTATGACCTAGGGGTGGATGGTATTTGTATTTTCTGCTACCCCTTAAAGATGACTATAAGATATACTGAATGATATGTTTTGTTGAAGACTATGTGGCTACCTTAGTAATAAGTTGTTATGCTATGTTGTTGTGAATGTTATGCTTTAGTTTCTTGAATGTTATGCTTTAGTTTATTGCTGAATAAATAGAGAGTTCATTATACCATGTGATTAGACCCTTAAAGTTATTCACAGCAGCAGTCCTTAGGAGAGCTGCTCATGATTGGCTTTACAACCTTCTATTCCTGCTGTTTGTTACTTTGCATGCATCTAATATATTGTATTTACTTATCTGTATACATTTTTATTTCCCTCAATAAAATGTCAACTTCTTGGGGAAAGAGCTGTTTTGGTTTTTTGTTTTTGTATACCCAGTGTCTGGAATATAGAAGATATCTAATAAATTTTTATTGAATGACATTGAATTCTTTAGAATTCCCCTGTCCCAGGGGGAATATAGATAGAACCATTTATATAGGTCATAATTATTCATTGGTACAACAAGATGCACATAGTGAAAAAAGTAATAATTGTTTTCTAGTTACACATTAACCCTAGTCACTGATTGAGCTCTGACCCCAGACACAGCCAAATCCTGGATGGAAATCTATCCCCTTACTTTATCCAGATAGTTCACAAATGTTGTTGGTCACAAGAGGGATGGAGTAGGTATCCAATGGGAGTATTGATTAGTCAATGAACTCCATCCCTCAATTTCTAGAGACACAGCTTAAGCTTAAATCCTGTTGATACTGGGTCAGGAGCATCCAGAATGACTAATAAAGTGCGGCAGGGCAATAACATTGTCTGGATCCAAGATAAGAGAGACAGTTTTCCTACTGTGGGTCTAGGATATTCTATTGTTCTTCTATTCTCCTTTCTGACTATAAATGATAAAACTATTAAATGATAAATCTTCTCTATTGGCTCAGTTTGGCCTGTCGGTGTTTTTTTATGTTGATACCTGGTGTAGAAATTTGTTCTGTCTCTGATTGTGCTAAAAAACAACAAATAAAAATAAAGTTTAAGAATTTGATCTTCTGGAAGATGCTAAGCAACATTCATTCCAGCACAGTCATCAGCCTGTTTGCTTTCCTTAAGAAAAACCAGTGACCAAACCCTGAATTGTGTGCATCATAGGTGAGGACCTATCATCAGTCAATGTGCCCAGAACAATTACTAAATTCACATGTTATTATCATCTTGGCATTTATACTCACCAGATTAAAGTTCTGTCTTCACTGAAATATGATACTGTTTAAATTTCTAGGAGTATATTCAAATTTACAGAAAGATTCTACTGGAGAGTAGTTTCATTTAATCCAATGTTTTAATTCAAGTTGCATTTTTGTCTTAAGTTTATAATACTAACATATTCATACTGCTACAATGTGATTGCACATTCATGTAAAGAAAGCAACAGATACATAATAGGAAAGCGTTGGGGAAGAATTGCAAAGAAACATTCAGGTCCCTGGAAGGTTGGGATACCTTTACAATTTGCACCTTTATTTCACAGATGGGGAAACTGAAGCTCACAGATTAAAGATCACTGGTCCAAGGTTACTCTGGAAAATGGTGTCAGAGCTAGGATTAGAATCCAAGTTTTCTAATTCCCAAGCTAGTCCTCTTTCTCTTATACCACAATGATAGAAATATCTATTTGCAAACAAACTGATATTAGGTATTTTGCAGTGACTCCTTAAGTCTTGCTCTAGGGCTCCTTGTACTGCAGCTAAGATTTGTAACCCCTGGGCTATGATATATCTAGTTGTCTCTTCTTGACAATCTACCGCCACCCTCCCCACTTGATAATAAGTAAAACAGTTATGCTTTTGCCAGGATACCCTGGGGTGAGTTCTTTCTTGGAGATGACAGAGGGTGCACAGCAGGAGTACAAGTGAAGGAGAGGCCAAAAGGCAATTCATTTGATGTAAACAGCCCATCTGCTCAATCTGGGTAGGCGGTCCCCATTCCCAAAGTTTCTAAGTTGTTGCTTTTCTTTTTGATATTTCTGGCAGCCTCTGGGGGACCCCCACTAATCCCTTCTCTACAAGTAGTTGTTTGAAAAAATATTTTGCTTCACTTCAACTCCTAAAGGCAAAAGTACTTGGTATTGGTAAGCTAATCTTTTATCTATTTTCAACAGATTAAAAAGGTTGGAAAATGTCAGAAAAAATTTCTTTATATTGAAGAGGATGTTTTTGACCCTCTGTTAGTTTTGACTTCAGTATTTTTGTTTCCAAATATGTTAATCTCATATAATTTTTTAAAAGGAAACTTCGCCATCATGGATTAATTTTTTTTCTAATCTGATAATTGTGATTTTAAAATTCTAAATTGTGAGCTCCAATTCCTGACATTTAATTTCTAATTTCTTTTTGGGACTATTATGCAGTTTATAGTTGATCTGTGCTCTCTGGGGAGTCCATAAGATTCTGTCTTCCATCAGGCATTACTTCACTTTCCTTTGTATTATAATATTTGTTAATAAAGTTATATTCTCTTTGATGTTTTATTCATTATCCTTTTTGATTTTCAGACCATTCTTGTTGATTTATCTGCTTTTTCCACTGGTCTTTTATTAAGACCTTTTCTCTTGATATCTTTGATGTTTCAGCCCCTCCTCCTTTTTTTTGCATTCCAACATGCCTCATTATCTCGCTTCTCTCTTTTTACTTATAGGTAGACTCCAGAGGCAGGGCTGCAAAATGGTTTTCTGGCCTTGTCTCTGCCAGGGGATGACAGGCATAATCCAGATGCTTTTTAGTCTCCCTTCTTTCAGCCCATCATAGCCATGAATGCTAGCACCCCGACCAGATTTTCTCTGTTCTCCTTTTTGTGGCTCAGTAGAATTAGCATTTGCAATTTTTGTGGGATTGGAATATGGGGGTGTTGCTGCACAGTCACTGCAGTGTTGAGAGGGTCTTTGCCCTAAGACCCTCTCAGTGTCATCTCTGAGCAAGCCTTTGGGTTTGCTTATATTCTTGCTGCTGGTTCACAGAGGGTGATGAAGAAGGGATTCTGATTGAATGCTTTGAGTATTAGAGTTTTCTGATATGAAATCAGACTACCCTTTCAGGTAGTTTGAGGGTTCTTTTCTTTTTTCATGGATTTGGCTGAAATTTATCTACCTCTGGAGCATCCCCCCTTTTTGGGGGAGGAATTTGGAGATTCAGAAAAATGACTAATCTATCATATTATTCAAAAGTCTCTGATCCATCATAAGCAGAACATGTGCTCTAAGCTATTCATCTAGCAGTGGGATGGGCTTCACTAAGTCATCTAAGGTTTCTCACTTAAGTCTTGTGAACAAAAAGCATACGTTTGTGAGGTAGTTGGTCAGGCTGGAGGTTAGCCTGTGCTTAGAGGCAGTTTCAATTTGTAGCCATGATTAGAGATCCTTCTGTGACTGGGGTTAGTGTTCAGTCTTTTTTTCCCTTTGTATCACCATTATGTGATGCAGTGCTGCTTATATTTTGAGAAGGGGAAGAGAGAAGATCAGGATCCAATAATTTTATTAGTATAAGGAATTTCTAGTAAAGAAATCATTACCAATTCAGATAAGCAATGATTCTGCAACATATGAGAAATATCTTAAGAAAATATTAATTTAGCATATGGGATGCTTATTTTTAATGTAATAGTAATAATAAAGTATACTTAAATAGCATTTCTTTCTTTCCATAATTTTAGATATTTCACTGAAATTATTTAAAAAAAAATAACAGACTTAAAGTTTATCCTAAACGGAAATTTAAGAAGTGTTTGGGCAAAACCCTTTGTTTATGAGGAGAGTATTTCAGTAGGGTTAATAACTGTGACCTCCCTAAATAACCCCTCAGTGACCCTGTCAGAGGTAGAATCCTTGGTGGCAAAGTCTATGCAACTGACTTTAGGAAGTATTTCTGATGGAATAAATAGTATTCCAGAGTCTACTCCCTGCTTTGTAAAATTCATAATGATTATGACTTCTGAAGGTCTGTTTTGCTGAACATCTACCTGGCCAGCAATTTCTCCAGGATTTAATCTTTCCAACTTAAGAGCAGGTAATTAATAATCTTCCTTCCTTCTTCCTTTTTTTTCTGTTCAAACAAGAACAATAAAATAACCAGCTATGATCTTTAAGGATTTACTTCCTATTCTTTTTTCATGAATCTATCCTAAACTGATCTGAGTTCTCTGAGTGAAACACTGGCATTTACTGGGCAATTTTATCACTATTTACCTATGTGGGTGTATTAAAAAGCACATACCATTACCAACACTGATGCTGTAGTAACAATTGTTAATTCTGTACCATGAGTGAAGTCTATAGTGACTCACTATAGCATATGCTTTTTATTCCCCCTGGAAAATAATGACCTTTGACCCTCTGGAAACACACTAATAATTGGACATGAAGTCTTAATAATGGCACTATCACCACCTGTCACATAAACTTGGGGATGTTGATAGAAAAGGAAATACAGAGAGGAATCGACTAAGAGAAGAAAGATGTAGCAAGAAGTGGGTGGAAAGTAAAGACATGAATGAAAAATGGTAGGGAGAGGACATCACCAGGGAAGTACCCAAGAATAGACCTAAAAAGCCATTTCCTGAAATAAGGTTCAAGGGGAGGAGAGATAAAGGGTAATCTGAACAATTGTTTGCTTCAGCAGACACACTCTCTTCCTCCCAACTGAGACTCATGTTGTGTCTGGTGAAGATCTAGAACTTAGTAATAGGTACAAGATTCAGTGTGATGTACTAAGAAGAGCATCGATCTTGTTTGGTGTCAGTTGTGGGACTCTCAGCAAATTATTTCAACTATCTAAACCTAAGTCTTATTATCTGTAAAAATAGGGATGATAATAATGTTCACATGACTGATCTCACAGAGTTGTTTTGAAGAAAGTTTTTTTGCTAAATCTTTAAGTTCTACATAAATATGAGTTATTATCCAGAGTCAGATTTCTATGGCAGGGAGGATTTAGAATCAATCTTCTAAAGCAAGGACATTCATACTCCTGGGATTGAGTGAGTTGGGAAGGAAGAGCATGGAGTAGTATTGTATGGTCAACTCATCCTACACAAGCCTACATGAAGTTACCTTTTCAGCTGCCCTGATTTCAATTGAATTCAATTCAGTTCAATGCTACACCCTCTATCATTCCTCCTTTTCCTGTCTGGTGTCTGGCACAGTGGGATTTAGTGCAGAGTACGGAGAGGATGAGAGGTAGAGAACAGTTCTTGTTCAAATTGCCCAGATTCCTTGTCTCTTTCTCTACCTTTCTACTGCTTAAAACCTTTCCTATTTTCTCCCTCCCTGGGAAGGGCAAGAAGAGCATCTGGGGAGAAACATGAGTATTAAAGATCTCCAGAGGGGATTTCAACCTGAATGAGGTGGTGGCCCATCTCATTAAATGCCTCTGTGGATTGCCTGTCTCTGGGTAATTAGGTTTGGGGAGAGAGAAAGCTATCCAATTAGTGTTGCCAATTCCTTGTCTTCACACACACAGGCTGTTGGCAGTGAGTGAACTAGTAAAAGACCTTAGATATGGCAATGTTTTTTTGGGCTCTGTGTGTGAGGCATGCTGATTTAATTTATAAAAGCAATTATAGCTGAAGGTAGAAAGACCTTTGTTTTCTTGCCTTGGGCTTTAGATATTCCAAATTTGTTTCAGCAAAATCTAAACCAAACTTAGCCATTGGATTTCCCAGGAAGATTTCTGAACCACTCCCCTCCTTTAATCACGATGCCACCCCCACATGCTGAATATACTACTACATGAGCTGTATGCAAAGGGATACAGGGAACTCATGCTATAAAATTAGTGAATTGGCACAAGGCTCTCACACCTACCAGAAAACCTTTCTAAGAGTAGGCCTAGAAACTGAAATCACTTTCTTGATTTATCACCTCATTCTGTCACAGTCCCTAGTCTTCACAGGGTTATCATCATTCCAATAGAGATTCACATTTAGAGAATGAGTCACTGTCCAGTGCAACTAAGAAAGTTAAGTAGTCATAAGTTAACCACAGAAAAGGATTCCAGTTTTCCACTGGTCCCCTCTGCAGTTGTCTGTCCTCTTTATTACTTCTTCAGTGATACAATATAAATGAACCCAATAAACACTTATTGCAAAGTCTTATTATGTTTGAGGGACTCTGAATGTCTTCATGTCTTCATGCTCATATCTGGTCAACTATAAAGGAGGAAAGCATGACACTAAAGAATCATAAGCCAGTAACAACCCTAGGAAGGTCTTTGGAAGCCCCCAAAGTTAATAGATTTCATAGACTTTCAATGACCATTGTTTCCAGTCCATACTTCTCTTTATGATGGGGAGGGAGAAGGCAAAGTAAGGGAAGAAAGGAAGGAGAAGGAAATATCAAAATTGTTAGGCAAGTATTCAAATTATATTTCCTTTTATCAGGATAATACAAAGGATCTGATTGTGTCATTCATTCAAAAATGCAGAAAAACCCAAATATCAGGCATTTCAAAATAAAGATTTGATGAGAGTATGCATTCCTATTATATACAACTTAACTGATTTTATTGCTTAGAAAGGAAGTTTATGTATTCACATAAAAGGATGTCAAACCCAATCTAACCAGCAAGCTCTAGATTTGTAACAGCCATGGGCACAACCTAAGAGAGTCTTCAGTGGCTACAATCATCCCCAAATATTCTAGTATAATATGATTCCTTACTATTCCTTATAATATGATTCCTTATATATTCACATATACCACAGGTCACTTAACATGCCCAGCTGTCCAGATCTATCCAGTAAATGGTGATGTGACACACAGATGTGACACATAGAGCCTATAACCCAGGAGTCAGCCTTTTCCTGCTATATCCTAAGACACATTTCTACTTAATTTTACCCCTTTTCTACTGCTACTCATATTTCACTTAATTCAGCATTCTATGGGTCAGAAGGCATGGCCCATGAGCATGTTCCTTTCACCAGCCAAAATGTAAAAGATACAATTATATGAAATGCTACAATATACATTTGTTGAACAGCCAAAGTCTTAGGCACTACCCTCCCCTCCTATTACTGTCTGAAGAGCCCTATAGTGGTGGCATTGTTTTCCAGAATTGTCCAAATCACAACCAAACAGAAAGATCAATGGGTTTGAGACAATTTAGTAAGTTATCTAGACAGATGAATCACTAAATCTTTTTTTTTGGGGGGGGGGGGAAGGATAAAAGCACAACCCCACAGTGTACATATAAGACCACTAGATCCATACTAGTATAAGAAGGGAAACACTCAAGAAAACCCAAGAAGGCAACAAAATAAACCAAACAATAATATTTGTTGGATTGGTTTGAATTGTAGTTACACAGAAACACAAAATGTTTCTTTGACCACTTAAACAGAGGTCAGAAACTGGGCATTTGCTCTTAAAGAGTTTTCTTTATTACCAGAGCATGCTAATCCAATCAAAATGAGCCATTTAGATGGGATGATCTCTGAGGGGCCTTTCAGCTCTAAATTCTATGGTTCTAATTGCATTAAAATGATTTTTGTTCAATGTATTATAGTCCAATCACAGTTACCAAAGACAAGTAAACATTCACTTGTGACATGTGATTGAACATTTCATCTCCAGTTACAATGTGGTTGTTGTTTTTTAACCTAGTTGTGAACAAGTTTCCTGTGGCTTCTTTAATTCTTTCCAAAACACTGACCTTATTTTGAAAACAATGTTTTGTTTTAGTGATGGGTAGGGTATTCTAAGAGGCCAATTTATGGCCTTCAAAATCCATTTTCAGCCTCAGAAAAGTAAATCTTGAAATAACTTTAATACAGTAAATTGAATAGCCCCTGTTGGGAGAAAAAGCCACCCCTTTCATGCATATTTATTTAATTTTGAGCTCAGTGGAGTGAATCTGATCTGAGAATGCCTGACAGGTACCTACCACTTTAAAAACACAGTGTAACTAAAGCATTACTTTCCTTCCCTGACAATATGACTTAAGAGATCACTCATATTCACACAAGGAGGTAAAAAGCTTTTTATAATGAGTTCCAGAGTGCTAAAGTGTTTATCAATGACAGCCATAACTTTTGCCAGAACCAAACACTTAAAAATCCTTCCCCCCCCACCAGAATTCTTCTGCTGGTTTAGCAACTGGCATCCTGTCAATCCACTTTACATTAAATTAATTTTCTAAGCTAGCTTTTCTGACTCAGTTCCTGCAGGACTCAAATTTCTTTTGTGAACCCACATGCAGGAGAGTGAGTGGTGGAGTCAGGAATGAACTTTCCCAGGCCAGGTGAGGAATCTAGTAGTCATGCAGATAATAATGCTAATAAGTGACCGAGTTCCCATGTAGTCAATACTTGGGAACTACTAATTACATGAGGGCAGTTTTAAAATGGCAGTAACATAGGAGACCGCTTCCTTAAGTCAAAAAGCAAGACTCCTTTCTACTTACATTCAGGTCTTTGTCAGACACACACCCTACTCTTCTGTCTTCGCTAAAATCCAAACGCCCCCAAAACTTTAAAGGCATATCCAGGCAGTGCTTTGCCACCTGGCCTTTATAAGGGCAGGCCAGGTAACTTTAGAATGGAGTAGAGGATGGGAAGCAATAAAGAGAAAGGTACGCGATTTCAGCACCATGGACAGAACACAGCCCTCAGCCTGTTCAGGCCAAGTCAGTCCACCTCAGGACTCAGCCTTGCACAAGGATCATCTTTCTCCCTCCTCTTCCCCAACTCTGACCCTGGCGCGTCCTTCTTCCTGGCCCGACCCCATTACCTGTCGTCGTTCTGGAATGACTGGTCTCCCAGTAGCAGGTCCCGGAAACGGTATCTGGGTGGCAAAGGGAGCACCTCGGAGTCCATGTCATTCATTTTGAGCGAGGAGATGTCCAGGAGGACTCCGCTCCGGCTGCCGCTGCCTTCTCCACCACTGCCCCCACCACTCTGCAGCCTGCATGCACAGACAGTGAACACTCCACTCAGCCGGGCTGAGACTTTATTACCAGCGCTCCCAGTACCGGCCCAGCCCAGTTGTCCTCCTGTCTCCTGAGACTGGCTCTGGGTACTGCTCAGGCGGCGGTAGCTGTTTGCCCTCCTCCTCCTTCCCCTCTTTCATTTTCCCTCCCTCTTTCCCCCCCCCCCCCTCCCCACCTCCCTCCGCGCATTGCAGCGAGTAGGGCTCTGGCCCCCGGTTCCTCGGCAGCACTCCAAAACACAGGACTCTCCACCCCTTCTCCAACTGGGGAGCCAAGAAAGCTGAGAGAAGGCTAGGAATCAGCCCTTTTCAGTCACATACACACCCCTCCCCTCCCACCCCCACCCCAATCCCTAAAGGAGATCATAGGGAACTCAACTCCTGGAGGGCATCTTCATAGAGCTGCTCCTCCCTTCCCTTCCCTGGCAGCGCCTAGGTTCAGCTGGGGAGTGGACACAGACGTGTTTCCCTCCCTCGCGGCCGCCTTCTTCCAGAAGCGTGGAGTGAATTTGGGAAGGAAAGAGCTAGGAGTGGGGAGAGGAACTGGGAGCGGGAGGCGGGGGCGGGTGCCGGCTGGGGAGGGAGCAGAGCCCTCCAGGTTCTCTGCTGGGTTGCTTCCGGCTCCTTGGCCGGTCACAGTGGGGAGATTGAGAGGAGAGAGGAGAGAGAGGAGAGAGGAGAGAGGAAAGAGGGGGGAGAGGAGAGGAGAGGAGAGGAGAGGAGAGGAGAGGAGAGG
>NW_027187234.1:1145178-1184971 GCF_028583685.1 Petaurus breviceps papuanus
GAGAGAGAGAGAGAGAGAGAGAGAGAGAGAGAGAGAGATGCAAGATCTCCTGTAAGCCATGTTAGGCATGACAGAGAATTGGAACTATCCTTTTAGAGGTTGCTGCTCCAGGGGCAGGGAGACAGACATGTCTAAGCTGTTTTACAATCACAGCAGAGAATCCCTGGATACAGGAGGGCAATTTCACAGGCAACTTCAGCTCTGAAGCTGGTTCACCCTCCTTTTGTCTGAACTGGCTAACCTGGATCTCTTCTGAGTACGGAATCCTTAACATGGGCCCAGGCTGTTTCAGTTTTCCTTGGATTTTCTGATCTCCAGTCATTTTATTCAGGTTCATTTAGCATGGTTTAGAGCAGGGGTCAGCAAAATATAGCCTGAAGGTCAAATCTGGCCCAGGGCCTGTCAGGAGGCAAGCTAAGAATGGTTTTTACATTGCATTATAAAATGTAAAAATCTTTCTTAGTTCTTGGGCTGTACAAGAACAGACAGTGGGCTGCAGTTTGCTGATCTTTGATTTAGAAGAAAAAGGACTGGACTTGAAATCAGAGGACAAGGGTGTAAATCCCAACTCTACCACTTCTATCTTTGTGACCCTAGGCAAACCATTTCACTTACCCATGCTTTACTTTCCTCATCTGTAAAATAACCGATATGAATCTATATCCTAGTTCTTCCAGAGAAACTGTTCACCTTCTCTATTTACTGTCTGCTCCATTGGAGACCACTTTGGTCCAGTGACAGAGGCAATAGGCAGTCCCTTCCAATGCATCTAGGTAGGATATGGTGAGAGAGGAATGGCCCATCATGTCAAAAATTTGATCCTGTATAATTACAGGATTGGTAAATCTTTTTTTTTTTTTTAAAGCAATTGGGGTTAAGTAACTTGCTCAAGGTTACATGGCCATTTATTTCTGGGTGTGGTGCTAAGTATCTGAGCCTGGATTTGATCCCCAGGTCATCCTGACACTGGAGCCGGTGCTCTTACTCACTGAGAGGACTGGTAAATCTTAGCTAGGGAGGAGGGATTGGTTTTTCATTGAAGTCATCAGTCAAAACCTGTATCAAACTGCTTTCCTGGGCACTAATCCTTAAATCTAATTTGCACCTCTCTCTCCCTCTTCCAGGGTTTTGCCCCTGCATGTTCCTCTCTGTCACTACTATTTCCATGCTCCAGGACTTCCCAAGGTCCCCCAAAGCTCTGGGAACAAGTATAAAATACACCACAGGGCACTATGCTTGACGGGTGGCAGAAATAGGCAAGAGAAGCATGAAGTTGGGACTTTCCATTTGATTTCTTCTCTGGTTCCCCACCCAGTGAATATTATCATCCCTAGGTCTGGTCAATAGACAAAACAAACACAGAATTCAATTTTCAATTTAACAAATATTTGTTTCACACCTACCCTGTGCTCAGTGCTTGAAAGTGACCTTCATCTATAGCTAGAAATGCTATTCAACAATGCTTATACAGTCAAGCAATTAAAGCTTCTAACACTTTTTATCCTTTGAAAGAACTGGGATTCTTGATTCCCTGCTCTTCAAAGTACTAACTCTATATAATTTTAAAGCAGACTGACAAACTTCAAGGTCTCTGCTTTGGTCCATCTCCATTTGAGATTGAAAATTAAAAAAAAAAACTTCATGCTTATCAAACACTACCTCATTCACCATGCCTGGAAGTAGTGTTTAGTCCTTGACAGAGATAAGGCTATATGTTTGAGTCGACTATAAGGATTTTGCCAATATGATCTGCTGAAGAGAAGCATGTACTCCATTTCACAGAGGGTGAAACTGGGGCCCAGAGAAGTACAGTAATGTGTTATAGCTGAAAAATCCCACACTAGGTTAGGAGACATCCTGACTCTACCATGAAATAGTTGTTTGAGCTGGGTGACTGGAGGGATGATACTGTCATTGATGGAAATAGGGAAGTTAAGAAGAGGGCTGGATTTGTGGGGAATGAATATGAAGCAGGTAGGTGATATAATGGATAGAGTACTGGACTTGGAGTTAGGAAGACTTGAGTTTAAATCCCACCTCTAATGTGCTATTTGCCTCAATTTCCCTATCTGCAAAACAGGGATACCAATAGTACCTACCTCCCAGTGTTGTTTTGAGGATAATATATGATAATATTTGTAAAATGCTCTGCAAACCTTAACCTTTCATTCAATTTTCATTCAATTATCAAACCTAAGATACCAGAAGCCTAGCATGATATTGCTAAACAGTGGCAAGTTCATTAGTTTCCACATCCCCATCATGTTTCTTTGCCCTCATCATAGCTTAGTGCATAGAATTCCCAATTTTGGATGCCTCTTACTCTTGTCCTGGCCTGTTTCCCTTGCCTCTTTTTGTATTGTTAACATTTCAATATGAGTGGTTCCCTATGGAAATTAGTGGCAGCTCAGACCTCTCTTCAGATCACTGTGCAGCCCAGTCTCTCTCCTCCCTCTGTGGTCTCCATGTTCCCTCTTACATCCAGAAGGTATAAATACCAGCTATTATTATTTTGGACATGTTGAATTTGAGAAGTCTATGGAATAGTCTGGTAAAGCTATCCAGCAGGAGTTGGATACATGGGACTGAAGCTTAGGAGTGAGAATAAGACTGGATACATAGATCTGGGAGTCATCTGCCTAGTGAAAATAACTAAGTTGGATGGGAGTTCATGGGACTATATCATCCAGAGAGGATTTAGATCCAGAAGAGAACTCAGGACAGAGTTTTGGGGGATATCCAAGGTTATGAGGGCAAGGTATGGATGAGATCCAACAAAGAAGATTATGAAAGCACAGTCAGACAGGTAGGAGGAAAGCCAAGAGAAAGTAGTGTCATGAAAATCCACGAGGAGAGACTGTGTCAACAGTGTAAATGTTTCAGAGAGGGAAAGAAGAACTGAGAAAAGGCCTTTATAGTTAGCAATTAAGATACATGGTAACCTTGGCATTGGAACCCAGGTGCTTTGATCAAATCCCAAACTGTTGAATCAAATTGCCTTTTAAAAAGGGGGGTGGCTTGGCATAATGGCAGAAATGCCATACCTGGGGTCAGGAAACCCAGTTTTAAATCCAAATTCTTACATTTCCCAGCTGTGTCACCTTGGGTAAATATTTAACCTCATGGAGCCTCAGTTTCTACATCTATAAAATGGTAATAATACTTGCCCTACTCACCTCACAGAGTCGTTATAAGGAAAGTACTTTGTAAAGTTTTAAAGTGTTATATAGAAAGGTGTTTTATAATATGTCATGTGAGATTGTGTGCAAGTATATGTGTTAGTGAATTTCTGTAACTTAACCCATGTTCCTGTGAGAATATATGTCTGAACCTGTATTGATTTGAAGCTCTGTATATGTCACCCATGTATGATCATGCAGGTTGATGTGATGATTATGTAATATTGTTGAAGCTTACTAGCTGCAGGATCTTTGGGAAATCACTTAAAAATTTTTTTGCCTCAGTTTCTCCGGCTGTAAAATTGAGATAATATAACACTTACCTCAAAAGGTTGTTGGAAGAATCAAATAAGATGATAATGAAATGCTTAGTACAGTGCCTGGCACATAGTAAACAGATAATAAATGCTTTTTCCCTTCCCTCTTTCCCTTTGTGGGTGTGGAGATATTGATGTGAGAATGTCAGTGAACAATTTTTCTTCTCTGTGTTTTTTGAATCCCACTGGTCTTTTCACGGTTAATAAATTGGCCCCAGTCTTAAAAAACACCCCCTAGTGACTGTGTTCTAGGATCTGCTTTTAAGCATAATTCTCAAAGGACAAAAAACATAGGCAGACAGACACTAGGCTCTCTTGCCTCCCCCGTCTCTGCCGCAAAGCCTGGGAAGAAATGACTGATTTGTACCTGGGGATTAGAATGACAGTCCATGCTGGGCTCCTTGGCCAGAAATATGCAAATAGCCTCCTTATGTCAGGCCTGAGGCAGCTTGCAGAGTAGAAATGCCAAGACTCCACCTCCCTGTCCCTCACCGACTGTGATCTCAAGTGTCAGGAAACAAAAGATAATCAGTCCTTGGATCTAAATCCCACAGTTCAGAGCCAAGTTGTTAGTCATTTAGTGAGTTATTTACTGAACAGCCTAGGTAACTGACTGACTGATTAGTGAATGTAATGCACCTGTGCCTATAGGTAGTGGACTCTGGGCAACATACTTGAATATTAAACAAGAGACTTAGGTATCCCTTTTGGCTCTGCTATTCATTTCCTCAGCATGTGATCTTGGGTAAATCACTTACCTACCTTCTCTGGGCCTTAATTTTTTTTCCACTTCCAAAATGAAGTATCAAGATATTAGGAGATGCCCTGTTTTCCAGGGCTAAGGTTCAGCAAACAAGCTGTGCCCTGAGCTTGGCATAACAACAATCCTTTGTCCTTACTCTCTGGATGATCTTGCCTTCTGGCAAAAACATCTAATTCCTGTATTGCTTTAACCAGTACTAGACGTTCTCTGAGCTTGGACGAGCACTGGACAAGCCCCACTATGAATCAAACTTGTCTCATTGTTGCTGTTACTCCTTATTGTCAGGGATATAGATCACTGTGTAGCCATTGGTATAAATATTGAGATCTCCCCACACTACTTCAGGTCCCCTCATTAGGGGTGGGGCCCTAGCTCATGTGCCTATTCTCCCTCCTTGCTTGTAAGGTATTTCCTTCACTTGGAAAATAAATTTCTGTCTGAGTCCTGATCCTCCTGTCTCTGGCTTGCTCTGCTAGGTTCCCGCCACCCACAGGTTAGAGTCTGGTTTGGTCTGATTGACATTAATTGGTGTCAGAAGTGGTATTGGACATGGAACTGGGTAATTGGACTCTCTGGTACCAGTGGGAACAGATTAGGTGACACTAGAGATTTACTTCTTCAGAGTCTGACCCCTGTCGTCTGGTGAGTCAAGCCCTTACCTCTCCCTGCTCCAATGCCAGAGTTCTCACCTTGTTTGAGCTCTGTATTGTTTGTGAGGAAAATTTCTGGGCCCTTCCAGTGACCTGGTCACTGATCACTTTGGTAAGGATATCCTCTCTTAAACTGCAGACCTCAGTTAATTGGTCTCTCTGAACACCTCTGTTGTTTTTTTAAAACTGCATGCCTCAATAAAGTCGAACTGCACACCTCAGTAACTGTTTCCCTCTGTTAAAAGCTGGTAAAGTTAGGACTGTAACTTCATGCTTTGTTAAAACTATCTGTGTCTGTTTGTTTCTGTCTTGTCATTTTGTCTGTGTTTGTGTCTTTGTAAAATGTCTGTTTGTATCATGTTTGTGTTGTGAGTTGGATTCTGTTACCTTGAAAGATTTAAAATTCAGCAAGCCAAAAAAACTTGTAAAGGCTGTAGCCAAAGAGTTTAGAACACTAGAAAAGATTAATGAACTTTGATACTTGATGCAATTGTCCCAGTAAGCAAGACCAACTCCCCCTTTAGACTTTCTGCAGGAGATTAGGTTATAAGGAAAAAAAAACCCTGTAGGACACTTTTCCCCATCATTTCAGCTTTGGTTATGTTGGCATTACAGAAATGAAGTCAGATAATCAAAGTTGTAGAACTGCTAAAAAAAACCATCTTGGTAGATTAAGGCATTTGGCAATTTATCATTTTAAGATTTCAGGAGAGAACTGGATTTTGGGTAATTTCAGGAACTCATTCCTTTCTGAAATGTTTCAGTTTTGGGGTGCCACTCTGTAGAATTTGTTTTAAGGAAAAATAAGAATTAAATTTTATAAAACCAGATGACATTTTCCCCTGAAGACTGAGAACTTCATTGTTCTGGGGCAATGAAAGAAGGTAGCTAGTTTGAAAGTAATCCTAGGATGAAGAAAGGGAAAAAATTAGGTAAACAGTTTGCAATTTATAGCAACCTCTTGTTAAACCTTCCTTGAACAATTGTTTAAACCAGAGATCCCCTGTGACTCCCCCATGTCAGAGACTGTTTCCCTCTTATTCTGTTAACACTTCTTATCTCAGATCAGATTTCCAAATAAAGATGTTGGAAAAAATGTCGGAAAAATACAAGGAAACTTGAATTATGTTTTGGTTACAGAAATTTATCAGCTATATAATTTTAAGCAAGTTATCTTATCTCTGTCCCAGTTTCCTGATCTGTAAAGAGAAAAATAATAATGGTACCCACCTCCTGGGGTTGTTGTGAGGATCAAAATAATATAATGATTGCAAAGTGCTTAACATAGTGACTGGCATATGCTAAACACTATGTTATTATTATTATTTCTTTAACTGAATGTAATTTTTCCATACTAGATAACTTTAAAATGCCCAAAGTATTAAGAATATTGATTTTTATAAATGATAATTTGGAAATGCAATTGATGTAATCTTTAGTTTTGTTTTATGTTTTAAATATGTGATATTGCTTATGTTATTGTATTTCTAAATTCATTTATATTGTGAAATTTAAGAGAGCATCATAACAGAAATGCTGTTAGACAAAACAACTTTTTAATCTGGATGCTGTTACATGTGAATTGGTTTTTTAAAAAGATATAATAAAATAGATATTTGAAAATTGCTAAATATTCAATGAGGCATATTTTGTCATAAAACAGATGATAATAATAATAATAATAAGTTTACCATAATAGAAAATTTTCATTTGAAAATTTTGACTATTATAAAAGTACATATGATGATTTAAAGATGTAGCTTCAACGTGTTAATAATAAGTCAACTATCAGGTATTTGCTATATGTCTGAAGCCCCAGAATATGGGTGGTTTTAATTTATAAGTAAAGGATAAATGAAATGTTAACTGCTACAGAAACATCAGGAAAGATATTCAAGCTCTAAGTTGTGGTTACTGAAATTTTGCTATTTAAGGTAAAAATTCCTGGGACTGCAATTTACTATTGTTTGAATTTTGATTACAGGGATGATTGTCTGAATTGTCATGAAGCCAATAGTAGAAAATGGCATGTGCTGCAGTCTGGGAACTGCTAAAGGTGGAAGTCTGTGCCTGGGAAAAATTTTGGGGATGACCTAGGCTTGGCCTAAGGTAGGATACACTTCACTCTATTTCCTCATTGTGCTAATTCTTTTCTGAAAAAGGAAATTTCCCCACCTGCTCCTGAGCCTTGCTTTTAACGTTCTGTGACTACATGATTGGCTGTCAGATATGACTCATACTTGGAATCAAACAGAGGTAATGGAGTTTTCCCTTCTGTTATGATATATGACACTGTCATAATATGTTCCTTTTCCTATTTATAGTAAATTTCTATAATCAAGAAGTTTTATAAGTATAATACTAAATTTATTAAATAATAGATCAATACTGGAACAGTTCTGAGTTATTATAATAGGATATTATAGTATGAATATTTAAATATGTATTTGTGGTCAAATTATAATGTAGGGATGAAATCTTCCTAAGGGGGAAATGACTAGACAAGGTAATAAAACAAAGATGTGAAAAGTTTCACCTTACTATTTTGTTTGAAACTTGTCCTGTGTGACTGTGAAACTGGACCATCTTTATACGACCCATTTTATGCTGCCCAGAAACTTGGATCCAAAGACCGAAGCAAGGAGTTTTCTCTAAGGGCCCCTGCCAGGTTCTTCTGACTCCTACAATTATCAAACTTGTGGGTGTATATTCCTGGATCATCTGAAGAAAGCCCCTGTTCCTGAGTGGAGGGCAGAACCCTCCAGAGATTTCAAGATTTGTTTAGTATGGACCCAGAAACAGCCAACATCCAGATGAGATAGCTGTCCCAAGATTCTGGATGAAGGCTGAGTATACTACCCTAGTTTTTTCCCCTTTTCTCTTTTGTTATGTGCCCACCCACCAAGGTCCTGATTTATGTGTGTGTTGGCATTTTCTCCCTCTACATTCTTGCCCAACCTCTCTTTTCTGCTTGCTAGCAAACAATGGTTAGCAATGATACCTGGGGCATATTTAACTGACCTCCTGGGATAAAAATGCTTGTCCTGGCTTATCTGGCCTCTTGTGGCATCTTGGCTTATACCTGTCCTTCTTTTATTGCCCAGAAGGGTAGGGGTTCTTTCAGACAAGATATTAGGATACACCCTGTTTTCCAGGGCTAAGACCCAGTAAGTAAGCTGTGCCCTGAACTTGGCATAACAACAATCCATTGTGCTCACCCTCTGGATGATCTCACCCTCTGGTAAAAATACATAATTATTGTATTGCTTTGACCAGTACCAGGTATTATCTGAGTTTGGATAAGCCTGGACAAGCTCAGACAAGTACCCATGCTACAGCCATGAAACCCTGCTGTGATTCAAATTTGTGTCATTGTTGCTGTTATTTCTTATTGTCAGGGCTACAGCTCACTGTGTAGCCATTTGTATAAATATTGAGATCTCCTCACACTGCTTCAGGTCCCCTCATTAGGGGTGGGACCCTGGCACGTGTGTGTAACCTCTCCTTGTTTGCAAGCCATTTCCTTCACTCTGAAAGTAAACTTCTGTTTGATTCCTGATTCTCTGGCCTGCTCTGCTCAGTTCTAGCCATCCACAGGTTAAAGGCCAGTTTGGTCCAGTTGACAGAAGGTACTAAAGTAAAGTACTTTTCAGGTCTAATATTACTTATTCTTTTCCCTCAGCCTCAGGAAGTGTTCAAATTTGACTAATCCCTTTCTTCCATCCATTATATCCAATTAGTTATTAAGTCTCTCTCCCACAATATCTTTTGATACTATAACCTCCTCTCCCTTTCTACACATAGCTAACACCCTAGCATCACATTACCTTTTGCTTGGATATTGCAATAGCCTCTTGCCTGGTGTCCCTACCCCCAGTCTCTTTCCCTTCAATTAATCAGTATTTAAGCCAGCATATTCATCATTCCAAATAATATACATGTAGCAGAATATAGTTAATCTCCTCCTTTGTTAACTGGATTCTTAGAGCATCTTTCAGGTATAAAAGGGAATATGGAGACCACAGAGGGGGAAGAGAGACTCTGGGTTGCAGAGTGATCTGAAGAGAGCCCTGGGCTGCCACATAACTTCTACAGGGAACCACCTATATTGAAATGTTAGCATCAGGTAGGACCCCTCCCACATACACACACATGAAAAGGCAAGGGAGACAGAGCCTGCACAAAAGTGAGAGGTGCCCACAATTAGGAACCATATGCATTAAGGAATGATGGGGGCAAAGAAACATGATGGGAATGTGGAAACTCATAGACCTCCCCACTATTGGCAATAGAGTTCAATGGAGTAGTGCAATAGGCCAGGCCTACCTCAGGCTAGGCTCCTGGTAGCTTGGGTTTGATATTGGAATCAAAGAAACTTCCTTCCATAGGTCATTCATTAGTTAACAAAGGGAAGTTAACTGATACAGAAGCAAGGGTGTGGCACTTTCTTTGGGTGGACTTGTATCCCTACCAACAAGTATGGTGCCTCTTGACATTAAGTCTAATGGGCCCCAAGTCCGTGTCAGTTGACCTCTTTATGACCTTAGGTGATCATGAAGCCCTAAAAACAGCCTTAGTCTTTCTAGTCAATCAAAACTCAGAAACATTTTAAAAAAATATTCTTAAAGGAAAGACTAGTCTAAACTTCATGGAAAAAATAGCCTATTTTCCATTATGGTATGGGGATTTTAGAAAATCACATTCACTGAGGAGCATCTCTTAGAGCTGGAAAGGACCTTAAAAATCACCTTTTGTTGTTATTGTTCAGTTGTTTCAGTCATGTCTGATTCTTTGTGACCTCATTTGGGTCATGAAAGATACTGGAATGTGTTTCCCTTTCCTTCTCTGGCTCATTTTACAGATGAGGAAACTGAGGCAAACAAGGTTATATGACTTACCCAAGATCACATAGCTAGTAAGTGTCTGAAGCTGAATTTGAACTCATGTCTTCCTAAGTCCAGTCCTGGCACTCTATCCCCTGCACTACTTACCTGACCTCAAAATTCATTCTAAAGATGAGGAAACTAAGGTCCATAGAGGAGGTATTTACTTTTTAAAAGTTCAATTCAATGGAATCCAATGAGAATTTATTAAGCACTTATGGGGCACACAGATAAGAAAATACAAAATAAATAGAAAGTAGACATCCTCCATATTCAATCAGTATCTGTGCTCCACAACATCTCAGTGCATATCACTCTTCTACTCACCCAGTCACCACCTTCAGATCCTGACCATCTTTCACCTTGCTTATTATAATAGCCACTTAATTAATCTCATTGCCTCTAGTTTCTCACCTTTCCAATCCATCTTCCACAAACTGACAAACTGATAATCTGTAAAAACACATATATGACCATGTTACTCTTGCCCAATAAACTCCCTAGGATCAAATACAATTTTTTTCTTTGACATTGATAATCAAACTTATCTCTTCACTAGCACTACCAATCATTTAGTTTAGGTAGGGTGAGGTGGTAAGGGGGATCCTTGAATTCCTTCCCCATGGGGAGTGTGAGAAAGTTTTCTCAAATAGCTAAAAAGCCAACATTTTCCTAATGCTTTAAAGTTTGTGAAATGCTTTACATAACTTATCTAATTCAATCTGAACAACAACCTGTTAGGTAGGTGCTATCATCATGCCTATTTTACTTTTGAGAAACTAAGGCCCAGAGAAGTTACACTTTCTCACGATCACACAATTAATAAGTATGGAGTGGGAAGTTGGGATCCAGGTATTTCCCACTTTTTGTCCAATATTCTATCTACTATACCATGCTTAGGTCTGAGTCCTTTTTATGTTTTTGTTTTATTGATAATAACAAAATGTACTGTTAACCTGAGTGCATGTGAACTGAGGACTCTTTGGGGAAAAGCAAAATGAATCAAATGTGCTCAGGTTCTCAGGACTCCCTGAGATGGGAAACAGGTTGGAGAGATTTTGTAAATGATTTCCTGTTTTCTTGGATAATGCCTTTGGAGGTCTGTGAATTTGATGTCTTGGAAGAGGCCCTTGTCATCCTGCCATATATCTTTTATTATGGCTATACTTAGGAGATTCTGTAGTGGGCTCTGTGCTATTGAACATTTTTGTCAGTGATTTTGATAAAGGCATAGAGGAAATGCTCATCAAATTTGCAGATGACTTTTGTATAGAACTTCTTACTCAGTAATTAATAGAGTGGCAAGGAGGCGGAGTCAAGATGGTGGAGTAGAAACAGGGCTTCTGCTGGGCTGTGGCTCCTACCACTTCCAATTCATGTAAAAGGTGACTCTGAACAAACTTTGGAGCTACATAACCCACAAAATGACACAGAGAAGCTAACCTCCCGCTGAGGATAGCCTGGCAGGTGGCAGGGAGCAGCCAGCACAGCGCTCTGGTTGCTGACCCCAGCCCTGCCCCAGGGTAGGCCTGACCAGCTGATGGCTGGAGGGACTTCAGATCACCAGCAGCTGTGGTGGTTTCCAGAATTATCAACCCGTAGGTGCTAAGGACAAAGTGAGAGGTCAGTTCAGTGTGGGCTTTGGGATCCAGTAGTTGGGAGTGCTGCTCAATAGACCCTCTAGGGTTTCATGGCTATCCAAATCCATTTCATGGCAATCTTCCTACCAGAGTGGTGTAGATAGCACTGTCTCCCCAACCTGCTAGTCACTTGACCTTGGTACCCACAGTCACAAGGTTTCCTTGAATCAACATGTACTTTTCATTACCCCATTATAAATTCAGTTCTGCCTCTCCTCAGTCCCTATCCTTCTCTGCTATCTATTTCCACTACCCCTCTGGACTCCTCCTCTATTGAGCAACATTGTAGAAATTGTTGTATTTAGAGTGAGAGGAATTGAGTTTCAAATATTGACTCTGCCATTTACCATTGTATGGGTCCTTGGTGAATCACTTTACCTCTCTTTTCCTCAATTTTCTTATCTACAAAATTAGGAGGTTAGCCTTTAATGTCTCTTTCAGCTCCAAATTCTGTGATCTTAGATATCTTTCTCTAACATTCCTTTCTATTTTCTGGTGTTTATTGAAACAGTCTTCTCCTAAAGGCAACACATCCCTTGACATCCCATCTAAGGCTGGCAGTCCCTTCTCTTACTCTCTGGAACACACAAAGCTAGGAAAATGAGTTGGCAAACTCTATTCTCCAATTCTACTTTTTAGACCCTCTCTCATCCACCACAACCTAGCAACAAGTTTTAAAGTTCTATCCATTTTGTCTAGGTCCCTGTTGTCATTTATGGGACTCTGGATGATTCTTTCTACTTTCCCAATACATTCAGTATGTGTCTCAATCTTTTTTCCAATCCCAACCTTGTTCCTTTTGAACATCCTGGCCTCCCAACTCCTCAACCACCTCAACTACTATTGACCTCAACCACACAAGAGTGTTCATCCTTTTAACAGATTCCCTTTCCCCCAACTGAATTCTTCTTTACAATATGCCAGCCAGCTCCATCCCATGTGCTTTCCCTTTTCTATCTTTTCTTTATGTGCTGTCTTCCTCCATTGGAATGTAATCTTGAGGGCAAGGGGCATCTTATTCACATGTGTTTGTATTCCCAGCACTTAGCACAGTGCCTGGAACATTGTAAACACTTAATAAATGTTCACTCTGTTTGTGTATGTATGCATACATATGTATGTACATATTTCTTGGTCCTCTCTCTCTATCTCTGTTCCTATCGCACTGTCACTGCCTCTATATCTCCATCTGTCTGTGTATCTCTCCCCTCATAAAAGACCATCTTCACTCTGCTTTGAGATCTCCATTAATAGGCAACCTACCACTTTCCCCAGGAGAAGGAAGGGAGACTGCTTGACATAAATGTTCAGAATGACTCCCTGAAACTAAAGTAATTCTGTTGATTCCTGTATTCATCTCCATCTAGTTTACTCATGACTGATGCATTTTGAAAGGTGCCTAGGATCTGCTTACCCTAAGTTAGTGCATTGTTAAAAGGCTCCTACTGTAGCTTTTGCCCTCCTTACTATAAAATAACAATGCCCTGACCTCTATTCCCACTTGAATCTCACCTTAGTTCTGGATAGGACTGGTTTTCTTGAAACTGCCAACTTACCATGAACATTGCTTTGCTTCTTAAGAAGTAGAAATGATAGCAGAGAAATTGAGTGGTTGGCAGAACTGATTAGTACTAGTACATCTGTGTATACTTTTTTGTATGCCATATTTGATTTTCTCATTTGCTCAGTGTATCCTATAGTTAGATTTAAAGAACCTGGGGCTGTGTTTCTGTTCTTTGAAATCTAAAGTATAATAACTCACCAAAGAGATCCACCCACTTCATTTTTGGTTTGCTCTGATTGTTAGAAAGCTTTTTATTCCACTGAGTTGAAATATTTGACCTTCACACCCCACCCCCTGCCTCTAATGCTTCTAATGTGAGTCTGAACAGAACAAGTTAAATGTCTTTTGCACATAACCATTCTCTGTTCATAGTGAGCTAGTCTCCCCAGAGAGCTCCTGTCTGACCTCCTAAGGAATGAGAGAGCCCTGTCCTACAGTCACTTTAACATTCCTCAGTCTTATTTGCCTTAGTGTTTCTAGGCTTACATAGGGGGTTCTCATCTTAAAATTCCCCTCTTTTTCTTTGTCAATTGAACAGGAGGAAGTGTGTGCTTGTGATGGTGGTGGGGGTGGGGAAGAGGTGAAGGGAGGTATATTCAATGTGAGTGAAAGTCCACAAGACCAAGTTGGTTCAAAGAAACTGTCTTGAGAGGGTTCTTATGCCAAGCATAAAATCCATTTCTCTCCTTAGTGGAGCCTCTGTCTGACCTATTTCTACAAATCTTGAACTTGTCTCTGAGTATGCAGAACTCAAGGGTTATTTCTGAGATTGGGCCAGATTCCTACAGTGAAGAGTGTTGGAGAAAGATCTCATGACCATCCTCCTAAGGAGTTTAACCTCAAGACCATCATTTATAAACAAAGAGGCTTTGGCAGAAAATCAACAGTTTAGAGACGCATTAACTCCTTTCAAGTCCACAGTTCATAGAGGGAAGTGTAAAGGGTCTGAGCCATTACAAATACATAATGTCTAACCTCAGATGAGCTCTCTCTGCTGCATAGAAATCCGTTAATTCATTTCTTGATTCTTCAGCAAACTCCCCATAGAAGCTATTCCTAACCCTTTTTTTTAAGGTTCTCCTCAAAACACAAACCTCTCAATCCACTTCAGTCTGTGTGGACAACTTCACCTACTACTTTACTAAGACAAGATGACTCCCCTAGGTGAACTTCTCTATCAACCTTTTCAATATTACCTTTTGTAAATGTCCTCAGATATATCCCAGTATCACACTTCATATAAACCCTCAAATATTTCCCTTTCCCCTTTCCCTCCTGTTTTTAGAGAAAGTAATCCTCTTCTTTTCCAAAACTAGTTTCTCATCTTGCCCTTGATCCTATCCATTCCCTTCTGCTTTCTCCAAGACCTCATTCTGTCCATCAATATTTCCCCTAATTCTTTCCCTTCTTCCAACAAACATGCTTATATCCCACCTGTCCTGAAAATAATCCTTCCCTTTTGATTCTACTACTCCTTCCAATCAAAGTTTTGTCTCTCTCTTATATATGCCAAACTCTTCATTGTCTCTATTTTTAATTACCAATTTTCCAACTCCCTTAAGTCTGATATCTATAATTCAACTGAAGGTGGTCCCTCAAAGATCAACAATTTTAAAGAATTATCTATAGTATAGCTAAGGCATATCTCTTTTGTTGATTACATAACTATATGGGTGAAAATAACCAAAATCCAAAGATTACTTTTAGATTGCAAGAATCTCTCTAATAGGTTGAACAAAACAAGACTTATTATTCCTTTAAGGAAGCAAAATCACAAGGAAAGGAGTAGAGAACAGAAAAAATAGGGAAATAACGAGGCATTAAAATTGGTTAGATAAATATATCTATAAAGTTGTTCACATAATTAATTGATTTTCAGAGCAGATCACTGAGGCTTAACAAGGTCAATGGTAACAAACCTCTCTTCAAAGTAAGATATTGATAGAAAACAGATAATTGAAGTTACATATCTAGGCAAACACAGGTGGCTGATTGTTCTACTTAGAGACAATGTCTCTCCAGAGCCCTTTGGGTTAGAAAAGCTAAGCTATTCATAACCCTTTGCACCAATGTTCTTCTAAAAACTGCAATATGGTAGTCCTAGAATTTAATAGGCATAGAATCCTGGTCCTATACTAATAATCTCTTAATTTCAAACCAAATAGCCTTTCTTCAGTCCTTATGTTTGGCTTCTTTGCAGCTTTTGACTTTACTGATTACCCCTTCTTTCTTGATGTTATATTTCCTTTTAGTTTCTATGACACTCCTTCCTATTGTTTCTCTCTCAGTTTTGCTGACCATTATTTGCTTGTGTCCTTTAATGCTTTTTTTAATCTAAATGTTAATATTTCCAGTCTTTGTCCTTAGCCACCTTCTTATCTCCATATTCCCTTCAGTTAAGTTATCCAAGTTCATAGCTTCAACTATCACTCTCTATGAAGATGACTACATTCATTCATTCACTTATTCATTTATTCATAAGAGTTCCTTTTGTTTGCATAATGCCATGCTAGGTACTGAAAGAGGAGCAATATTTAGATATGGTATATTCCCATGTTCTTTGGAGTTTGTGATGGAGACACTGTGTTGTGTAGTAAGTATGAAGTGACAGTTAGGAACACATGAATTAAAATTTTTCCTGAGACAATTCATTAGCTGTTTGTCTATAAACAAGTTACTCCACCTCTCTCAGAATGTTTTCTTATCAGTAAAATGGGGATAATAATATCTACAATCGTATCTCACAAAGTCGTCTAGAGGCTCTAACAAGAAATTATATAGAAAATGCTTTGCAAATTTTAAAGCACTATATTAATGATAGCTCTTATTTTTATTGTTAGTACAATTTGTATAATTTATTGTTGCATAATCTGTCATTATCAGCAGGACCAGAATTGTCAAGTAGACTCCCAAACCTAGATCTCCATTCCTGACCTCTCTCCTAAGCTTGAGTCCTACACCTGTCATTTCCTGCTTTCAATCTCTACCTAGACTAAGTCCCACTATCACTTCAAATTCAACATTTAAACAGAATCCATCACCTTCCTGCACTCCGAACTGATCCTCTTTCTAACTTTTCAATTGCTGTTAATCTTTGATTTTCCCTCCTTTGGCCTCAGGTTCAAATAGTCTAGAGTACTGTAATATCCTACTGGTGTCTCCCTGCTTCGTGTATTCCCCTGTTCCAGTCCATTTTTCCACTCTGTGAAATTGATCTATACCTTCATGATCAAATATAAAGCCCTCTGCTGGGCTTTCAGAGTCCTTCCTAATCCATCCCTCGCCTATCTTCTTATGCCTTACTCTTCTCCAGTAATACCGGGTCTCTTGTTGCTCCTGGCACTTGGCATTCCATTGCCATGGCTTGACCGGTCATTTTCTCTGGTTGTCCCTCAGGCTTGGAACACTCTCATTCCTTATCTCTGCCTCCTGGCTTTCCTGGTCTCCTTTAAGTCTCAGTTAGGTTCCCGCCTTCTGCAAAAAGACTTTCCCAGTCCTGTTTAACCCTAGTGTCTACCTTCTGAGACCACCTCCAATTCATCCTGTGTATGTCTCGTTTGTACAGAGTTGTTCGCATTTTGTCTTTATCGTTAGATTTTAAGCTCCTTGAGAACAGGGACTGCTTTTTGCCTTTCTTTGTATACTAAGTATTTAGTATAGTGTCTGGTGGTCAGTAAATGCTAATAGACTTAATGACCAGGCTTATTATTTTTCCTTATAACTTATTTTGTACTTCACCTCTTTTCCATTTTCATTGTTATCACACTAGTCCAGGCCTCATCCCCTTTCATGTCTATGACTGAAGTAGCATCCTAATATTCAGTATCTTTTTTTGGGAGGGCAATTGGGGTTAAGTGACTTGCCCAAGGTCACATGGCTAGTAAGTGTGTCAAGTGACTGAGGCCAGATTTGAACTCAGGTCCTCCTGACTCCAGGGCTGGTGCTCTATTCACTGCACCACCTAGCCACCCCTTTCAGTGTCTTTCTTACCCACCATCCATGCTACATGCTGCTACCAGGAAAGTCTTCCTAAAATTCAGCTCAGACACGTTAAGTCTCCTGCTTAACATCTTAAGATATTCTCATTACAGCCGGATTAGGGTTTTCACACTCTTTCATCTAGAATTATTATTTTTTATTGTTGTTGTTCAGTCTGAACAGAGTGAAAAAATTTAAATTCCTTGGTCCTGTTGGAAAAATGGCTCAGATCCCACATCTTGCTTTAAGAGTGGGAGCAGATATTTCATCTTATTATATTAAAAAATTGACCCATTAGATTACACTGAGAGAGAGTTTGTAAATTAACCAAAAGAGCCTGTTTCAATCTGCCAAACACATCTACCTGGCACATTTGCACTCTACATGCAAATGCATCACTCTAACTAAGGAGCCCCTTGACTAAGCAGCATTCACTTCCTGTATTTAAAAATCCCAGGAACCAGTCCTGAGTCATACCCAGAAGTGGGTTAGCATTCTGTCTTTCCCTGGCCCACTGGGGAACTTCTGGGTTTTCTCACGGCCTGCTCCTATTTTAGGCTAACCACACAGGCATATTGAAATAGATCTACAAATAGACACTAAAGACACTAATGCAAATATTCATACAAAAAGATGCATACCTAGAAAATAATCACACAGACACATCTACTCATATAAAGGTGCAGAAGCCATATTTATGCAAAGACAAACATGCACAGAGACACAGACACTCACAGACTCTCTAACAGACATATAGCAGGAGTGACAGACAAGTGAAAATATAAATACAGATAACCAAAAGCATCCACAGGGACAAGTACACACGTAGATGCATGGGAATACATTCACGCACATACACACAAACATATACACACAGAGCAGATGTGTCTGAGACCTAATGAATACAACTTCTCAGCTTCAGAGACAGAGCCCAGGATTTCACTATGAACTCATGAAATTCCTCCTTTCTCTAAGTACAAAAGAAAGTCAACAGTAACCTTTATGATATACATATATGTTTAGGAAATTGAACAGGAAACTCTAAAGGGAGGTTTTATGGTTCATTTGTAAGATCCTGTTAGGACATTAATAGTTTGTTTTTAATACAATTTCTGCTTAACTGGGATATTCCCAAAACAACTTATGTAGGCTAATCAAATATACATGTATAGAGGCACATAAATACAGACACATAAAGACACAGACACACAAGCTTGTATAAATCTACATGGATAAAAGCACAGGCAGACATGCAAATATATACATACTTTCTGTTTCTTATCTTTCTCACCTTTATCTTCCGACTTCTGAATTTTCACCCAAGAGCATGTTGATTCAAGGACTGATTGAGCAGATGCCCTTTTCACTGTCCTTTCTGGCATACTATGGAATTTGGAGGCAGGGTGGGACCCATCTATCAATCCCTTCCAAGGGACCACAGAAGTGGGGGACAAAATACTGCTTGTGCAGATGAAGCACATCTGCTTGGGAGAGAACTACCTCCATGTTCATCACAATTAGCAGGGCTCCCTTATATGGTGAACATGGGCAACATAGCTTTCTGCCTGGCCTTGGCTGCCTTGCCCCTCCTTTGTGTAAACATTGAGAATGAATTCCCTCAGAACCTAGTCTAAGCATGACTTATTTTAGAATTCTCTGGAGGCAGAAAGTGCCAAGTATATTTAAAAAAAAACCCACCTAGCATTATACTCACACACATATGTGTATATATGTCATATAATATGTATAAATATAATGTATATATTATATACTTCCTAGCAGCCTACATATATGAGCCAAAGATCATCTCACTAGAGAGCTGCCCAAAGGTAAGCTAGATTGTAAAAGTGATTCTAAGTCTCCTGTATGTTGGATTTCCTCTGAAGGCATAAGAGAGCCCTAGAGGTAATGGAGCCAATATGGAGCTCTGGCCATGCCCAGGAGACATGAGATTATTCAGATCAATAAAGAAGTGATAAGGGGCCAAGATAGGTAGATAAAATACCATCTGGGAACAAACCCAGGCATGTTAGCATAGTAGTTAGTGTACTGCCTATTAATTAGAATGTCAGATCAAGGATTGACCTTGATTTCCTCATTTTCTAATTTCTACCCAGGAGGTGGAGGGCAAGGTGACCCTACCAGGGAAGGAAGAGTGCTATGTGAAAAGCATGTATATAATATGTTCTGGGTGGCTGAATGGATGTATCACCAGGTACCTTGGAAATGCTTTAGGTGTGTTTTTGGGTTGGACTCAGGAGCTCATTAATGTAGTGAACTCTTGGTATGAAAACTCCTTCTACTAATGTAGATCAGCAACTCATCTGCAGTTTATGGTCTGATAGTTTCCTGGAGTTATTGAGAGGTTAAATGACTTGTCCATAATCAATAAGACACATGTTTCAGAAGTAGGATTTGAAGCTTCCTGACTCCAAAGATGGCCCTCGAAGTATTATATTTTGGGAAACATTAGGCTTGGTGTTTATGAGGTCAAAGTCAGGGATTCCAACTCCAAATAGAGCAGGTTAGAGGAAAAGAAGATAGAAAGCGAACCTCAACTTTCAAGCATTCCTCATGAAAAGATCAGAACTGAAAAGAAAATTTGACTTTCAGATACAAGACTCTAGAGAAGCATAAAAAATCATAAGGGACTTAATAAGGTTAAACTCTTTACATTCCTACAGGGGAAGATGATACGTGTAACTCATAAGAACTTTCTCATTATTAGAGCAGCGAGAAGGAATATATATACATACATACATACATACATATATATATATATATATATATATATAGATAGATAGAGGGCACAGATGTGAGTTAAATATTATGGGTTGATATCTAAAAAAACAAAATTAAGGGGTGAGAAATAGGAATGCACTGGGGGAAATAAAGGTAAAGGTAAAATGGGGTAAATTATCTCACATAAAAGAGGTAAGAAAGAGATTTTACAGTCGAGGGGAAGATGAGGGAGGTGGTGAGGAATGCTTGAATTTTATTCTCATGAGAATTGGCTCAAAGAGGGAAGAACATACATATTTAACTGGGTATAGAAATCTACCTTACCTTGCAAGAAAGAAGAAGGGAAAAGGGATAAGAGAAGGGGGTGCTGATAGAAGGGAGGACAGATTGGGGGAGGTGGTATTCAGAAGTAAAACACTTGAGGAGGGACAGGGTGAAAGGAAGGAGAGAATAGAATTAATGGGGAAAATAGGATGGAGGGAAATACAGTTAGCAATCATAACTGAAAAAATTTTTGAAGCAGTTTTCTCTCATAAAGGCTTCATTTCTTAAGTATATAGAGAAATGAGCCAAATTTATAAAAATAAAAGCTGTTCCCCAATTTATAAAAGATCAAAAGTTATGAATAGTCAGCTTTCAGATGAAGTAATCAAAGCTATCTATAGCCATATGAAAAATGCTCTAAATCACTATTGAACAGAAAAATACAAATTAAAACAATTCTGAGGTACTACTTTACACCTATTAGATTGGTTAAAAGGACAGAAAGGGAAAATGACAAATATTGGAAGGGATGTGGAAATATTGAGACACTAATGCATTGTTGGTGGAGTTGTGAACTGACCAAATCATTATGTAGAGCAATTTGGAACTATGCCCAAAGGCCTACAAAATCATACATATCCTTTGAGTAGCAATACCACTCCTAGGTCTCTATCTTAACCCACCCCCTCCCCCCCAAAGGAAAAGGACCAATATGTACGAAAATATTTATATCAGTTCTTTTCTGATGACAAAGAATTGGAAATTAAGGGAATGCCATCAATTGGGGAATAGATGAAGAAGTATGATATACGATTGTGGCGGAATGCCATTGTGCTATAAGAAATGATGAGCAAGATGCTCTCAGAAAAACTGTAAAAACTTGCATGGACTTACGCAAAGTGAAATGAGCAGCACAAGGAGAACACTGTACCCATTAACACCAATACTATAAGAGGATCAACTGTGAATGACTTAGCTAATCTCAGCAATACAATGATCCATGAGAACTCCGAAGGACTTACAATGAAAAATGCTATCCATCCTCAAAGACAGAACTGATGATCGAAGCATCTATTTTTTACTTTCTTTTTCTTTTTGGTCTATGTTTCCTTTTAGAACATGACTAATATGGAAATAAGCTTTGTATGACCACACATGTGTTACCTATACAAAACTGCTTGCCTTCTCAATGGGGGGGGGGGTGGAGAAAGAGGGAGAGAATTTGGAACTCAAAATTGTAAAAATGACTATTGAAAGTTGTTTTTATACGTAACTGGGGAAAAATAAAATACTAAATAAATAATAAAAAAGAAAGGTAGCCTCAGATTCCAGAATAATAACAACAATAATTGCTAGAATTTACACAGCTTTTAAAAATTTTCAAAGTATTTTATATGTATTGTGCCATTTTATTCTCACAACAACACTGTGAAGTAGATGCTATTATTATCTTCATTTTACAGATGAGGAAACTGAGACAGATGGAGGGTAACTTGCTCAGAATCACACTGCCAGTAAGTGCGAATAAGGCAGAATTTGAACTTAGATTTTTCTGACTCCTAGTCTAACACTCTATCTATTGTACCACCAAGATGCTTAGAAGACCCAGTCCATGTCTTGCCTCTATCACATACTAGTTATGTGACACTGGGCAAACTGTTTAACCTTTCTGTGCTCCAGGCAGATATGGAAGAATATAACTTGTGAAGTGGATGCCCATCTGTATTAATAGAGGGAACTTCTTCACCAGGAGTTCCCTATATCAATGAAATTGTTTATCTGACCCATCAAAAAGGAACATGTAACTTCAAGCATATATAGATGGGGTATAAACTTTGACCACAGACTAAGCCTTTCAGCCATTGACTGGGACAAAGCATGGTTGTAACATTTATTTTTGTATTTTTGTTTTTGTTCAGTTGTTTCAGTCATATCTGGCTCTTTGTGACCCCATTTGGGATTTTCTTGGCAGAGATACTGGAGTGGCTTGCCATTTCCTTCTCCAGCTCATTTTACAAATGAGGAAACTGAGACAAACAGGGTTAAGTGACTTGCTCAGGGTCACCCAGGTAGTGTCTAAGGTCAGATTTTTAACTCAGAAAGATGAGACTTCCTGACTCCAGACCTGGCACTGTGCTACCTAGTTACCCTTACAGATACTGTGTCCACCCCCTTCCCCTATCACCAAAATCTTCCTTAAATAAGTGTTATGGTAGACTAAATCTACCTCATGGCTAGGCTTAGTCTCTCAAAGGGAAGAATTGAGCCTTCTTTTGTTTTCATTTCAAGACACCCTTGGCTGGGCATATAGTGGGCATCCATAAATTATGGTTGATTGATTCTAGAACCAAGGATCTGGTGGAGTGAGGGAGGAGAGGAGACAAGCTCTCATATTGGCAAGTGTTTATTGGGGCTGGAGATGAAATTTTTTATAGCTTTTACTGGATCCAAACATTCTAGCTGTGGTTTCAATGCTTCCCCAAACAAGGTGCCTCTGTCTTGGGGAGCTGCTTAGAAAGCAAATGTGAATCCAACCACCTCCAATACCTATAAAATATGACTCTAAACAAATTTTAGAGCTACAGATCCTACAAAGTGACAGAGAGAACAAATCTTTTGCTGAAGGCAGCCAGGCAGGCTTATAGATTATTTCACCAACCTGGAAGCTGAGATCAGTCCCGTGTGAGCCCTGTATTCCCAGACCCGGAGTGGCCCTGACCAGTGGCACAGACCAGCCTGAGCAGAATTCAGGAGAGTGAATCACCAGCAGCTGTGGTGGTTTCCAGACTTCTCAACCCATAAACACCAAAGAGAAAGTAAAAGGTCAGTCAGGAACTCTGTCAGAACCAGGTGATGGAAAAGCACAGTCTGGCCCCTGCCCCTGGGGCAAGAGGTGGCAGAGGTGCAGTGGCTGCAGCTCCTGCCATGTAGCTGCCTCCAAAGTTCCTGGCCTGTAGATTGTAGGGGGACCAAGCAACCATCCAGAGGGTAATCGCTTTTGCTTTGACCTGCTTGGATTTGGATTGCGATCTTGGGTGGTGGTACTGGGGTGTGTAGTCAGTGTGCCAGAGCTTGGGGTGTCTGTAGAGAAGGCACCCTCCTCATAGCTCTGACATTTGTGAAAACCCCAGCGATTTGGGACACAGCCCTCTCCACTCTGGAAGCAGGATTCTACCATGTCAAAGAGCTCAAAAGTCAAGTAATTGGCTGGCAAGATGAGCAAGCAGAGGAAGCACAATCAGACCATAGAATCCTTTTTTTTGGGGACAAAAGGATCAAAATATAGAACCAGAAGGAGTCAATGAAGTAAAAAGTTCTGTACCAAAAGCTTCCAAGAAAAATGTGAATTGGTTACAGGCTATGGAGGAGCTCAAGAAGGATTTTGAACATCAAGGAAGAGAAGTGGAGGAAAAATTGGGAAGAGAAATTAAAGTGATGCAAAAAAAATCATGAAAAGAGAGTCAACAGCCTGCTAAAGGAGACCAAGAAAAAAATACTGAAGAATATAACACTTTAAAAAATAGACTAACTCAAATGGCAAAAGAGGCCCAAAAAGTCAATGAGGAGAAGAATGCCTTAAAAAGTCAAATTTGCCAGATGGAAAAGGAATTTCAAAAACTCACTGAAGAAAATAATACCTTCAAAATTATATTGGAGCAAATGGAAGCTAATGACTTTGTGAGAAATCAAGATACTATAAAGCAGATCCAAACAAATGAAAAAATAGAAGGAAATGTGAAATATCTCATTGGAAAAACCACTGACCTGGAAAACAGATCCAGGAGAGAGAATTTAAAAATTATTGGACTACCTGAGAGCCATGATGAAAAAAAGAGCCTAGAAATCATCCTTCAAGAAATTCTCCAGGAAAATTGCCCTGATATTGTAGAACCAGAGGTCAAAATAGAAATTGAAAGAATTCACTGATCACCTCTTGAAAAAGATCCCAAAAAGAAAACTCCTAGGAATATCATAGCCAAATTCCAGAGTTCCCAGATTGAGGAGAAAATATTAGAAGTAGCCAGGAAGGAACAATTTTACTATTGTGGAAACATAATCAGGATAACACAAGATCTAGCAGCTTCTACATTTAGTATTTGAAGGACTTGGAATATGATATTCTGGAGGTCAGAGAAGGAGAAAGGGAGAGATATAATAAGGTAAATTATCTCATATAAAAGAGGCAAGAGAAAACTGCTACAATTGAGGGGAAGAGCAGGAAGGTGAAAGGGAATGGGTCAGCCTTATACTCATTGAATTTGGGTCAAGGAAGAAATAACATACACACTCATTTGGGTATCTTACCCTACAAGAAAGTAGTGGGGGGATGATAGAAGGGGAGAGGATAGTTAGAAGCACACACTTTTGAAATGGGACAGGGTCAAGTAGAAAATAGAATAAGTGCGGGGGGGTAGGATTGGATGGATGGAAATATAGTTAGTCTTTCACAATATAACTACTATAGAAATGTTTTGTGTAACTACACATGTACAACCTATATTGAATTGCTTATCTTCCCAGTGGGGTTGGTGAGGAGGGAAGAAGGGATAGAATCTGGAAATCAAAGTTTTAAAAACAAATGTTAAAAAATTGTTTTTTACATGCAACTGGGAAATAAGATATACAGGCACTGGGGTATAGAAATCCATCTTGCCCCACTAGAAAATTAGAGAGGGAATGGGGGAGGATATAAGAGAGCAGACTGGGGGAAGGGGTATTCAGTATGCTTTCTCTCTTAAGGTGGGGGTAGGGGAAAGATGGGGAGAAAACTTGTAACTCAAAATCTTGTGGAAATGAATGTTGAAAACTAAAAATAAATTTAAAAAGAAAGCAAGTGTGAGGGGAACAGAGCAGGAGGCTTACAGGTTAGAGGGAGGATTTAGAAGTTTTACATTCACGGACTAGGGAGAAGACAATAATATACTTTCTTTTCCAGGGATTCAGACTTGTGGGTTCATTTCACAGATATTAAGGAAGCATCTCCTATGTGTAAAGTAATGGGCTAAACACACTGTAGAAGATACCAAACTGAGCTAAGGCACTGTCTCTCCCTTCATGGACCTTACAGAATAGTAGGGGAAAAAGATACCAACAGAGGTATCTATACTATCTAACATTACATGTGCATTTGAGAGGCCTTAAATAAAATGCCATGTGAAGTCCAAGGGGCAAGGTTGTTACTGATGGGGAGATAAAGGAAGCTTTTATAGAGAAAGTGGCATTTCAGTTGGGCTCTAAAGGCTGGCTACTAATTCACTAGATGAAGGCTTCTTTTTTTGTATTTTTCTTTATTTTTTATTTTGGAGGGGAGAAGGCATGGCAGTTGGGGTAAAGTGACTTGCCCAAGGTCACATAGCTAGTAAATGTTAAGTGTCTGAGGCCAGATTTGAACTCGGGTCCTCTTGACTTCAGGGCCAGTGCTCTATTCACTGCACCACATAGCCATTCCAAGATGAAGGCTTCTTCATAAAACTCACAGTACCACAGAATTACAGATATGAAACTTAAAGTGACCTTAGAAGCTATTAAGTTAAAACCCTCATTTTTACATATGAGGCACCTGAGGCTCAGAAAAGTTAAATGGTTTGTCTATTATCATAAAACTACTAAGTGTCAGAGGTGAGATTTGAACTCAGGTCTTCAAGACTCTAAATCCAGTACTTTCCCCATTCCAGACACAGGTAGCATTGTGAACCAAGGCAAGGATGTGAGAAAGCTCCTGTTCAGGAGATAGAAGCCATCCAGTCTGGCTAAACTGGAGGGGAGTAATATGAGATAAGCCTAGAAATATAGGGTGGTGCTGGTTTATCAATTGCCTTGAATTCCACATAAAGGAGTCTGGAATCCTTTACTCAGGAAGTCAATGGAGACTTTTTAGTAGAAGAGTGACAGTCATATTTATGTATAAGACATATTACTCTGGAAGCTGCAAGAGTGGAAGCAGTGAGAGTGGGTTAGAGGCTATTATGACAGTCCTGGAAGATAGTAATGATGTCCTTTATTAGGGTGTTGGAAACAAAAATAGAGGGGAGGAGATGATTGTGAGAAGTATTTTGCAGGTGAATCAAAAGGACTTAGTAATTGATTAGATATGAGAGGTAAGGGAGAGAGAAAAGTGAAAACTAATTCTTAGAATTTGAACAGAAGAGACAAGGTAAACAGTGATACTATAGAGAGAAACAATGAAGCCAGGAGATGGATCAATTTTAGGGGGAGAGGAGGTCAGTTGGAGTAGAATTTATGGGATCCTTGTGGGGAGATAACAATTCAATCTTAAAATTTGGATAGAGGAGAAAGCTGAGAACAAATATGCATCTTTGATTTTTGGATAGCAAATTCCAAAGAATTCATTGAAAAGTTAGGTAAGATCCCATGACCTAAAATTTTCAGGAGAAGTTTGTCTAGGAAGGATAGAATGTTCTCAGAAATGAATTCTAACAATGTGGATGTACTTGGAAATTATCAACTAATTTAGATTTTGAAAGAACATAAAAAAGAATGAAGTAAAGATGTATAATGGAAGTTGTTTCAAAGTGTAAATAAAGCCCTATAAGAAGAGTATTAGGAGTGCTTAAAAAAGTTTAAAATGAACAGAGGGTAGCAAAAAAAGACTAAGGTCAATAAAAAGAGGATTTTCTTAAGTTCAAGGGAGAAAAAGAAAAAGAACAAAAAAGGAAGAAGACAATTACTCTGATTCTTATCCATAGGATAATGGTAACTGACAACAGGAAACAGAATTGCTTGATACTTATTTTACTTCTGTTTTCTCTGTCAAACAGTCATGATATTATGACTAGAAAAGATGTAGAAATAATGGATACTAGGGAGTTGGCACCCATGATAAGTAGAATTATCATAAGAAAATACACAGCTGACTTTGTTGAGTTTTTTGATTGAAAGGCCCAGATGAGCTAGGAGCTTGAGTACTGAAATAACTGGTGGATGGGATTGCTGAGTGATTTTTGAAAAAAAATGGAGATTTGGAGAGGTACTATAAAATTTGAGAAAGGCAAATGCTAACCAGATTTTTTATTTTTTAAAGAAGAGAATGGAATTTTCTAATTATAGTCCAGTGAGCTTGACTTCAATGCTTGGGGGGGGGATGTAGAATACATTATCAAAGGTCAGTGAATATCTAGAAAAGAAAGCAGTGATCGCAAAGAACCAATATGAACCAATAGAACTGACCATTCTAGACTAACAATTCCTCTTTTTTGGATCGGATTGCTACATCAGCAAGTTAGGGAAATGCTGTAGGAAGAATTTACCTAGATTTCAGCAAAGTATTTGACAGACTCTCTGAGCCTATTGTTGTGATAGGCCTAGACAATAATATAGCAAAGTTAGGTTGATTTAGAACTGAATGGTTGGACTGAAAGATAATCATTAATATTAGAAGTCATCTTAGAAAGAAATATCAAGTGGAACACACTAGGGATTTGTACTTGCCCCTACATTGTTTAACATTTTTATCAAGGACCTTAGACAAAGGTATAGTTGTTATATTTATCAAATTTCAGATTACACAAAACTGAGAGAGATAGTTAATATATAAGATGACAGAGTCAGAATCCAAAAAAGATCTTGATAGATTAGAATATTGCATTTAGTATAATATAATGAAGTATATTGCTAATTAATGTAAGTTCTTACCCACTAATAATAACATCAACCATCATTATTATAATAGTTGATACTTTACATGGATAATGATAGAAGGCATGATTATCCTTTCTCTATGTGAGTGGTCTGTCACCTGTTGGACCCCCCCACCCCATCCCAGACATCCATTTCTCTGATTAATACCCTTTACTACTTTACTACTCCTGAATAATTCCTTGTTTGGGAAAGGTACTGATATTTTCATATGTGAATATTTTACTGAAAGAGGAGGATAAAAGGACATTCATGTGAGACTAGCAGCTTGAGATTGTTCTGAGAACATGAAGAAAAAAAAACCCCACTCTTCAGGTAAATGTAGTTTAGGAAGACATATTTGAAAGTAGCTATGAGGTAAAGGTATTTAATGAAGGTGGGGATAGCTGCAGTGTATTATTTTCTATTATCTAATTTATTGTTTTCAGGATTTTGAAGGATACGGCTGTGCAACTCTCAAAGAATTGTTAGGGATAGGGAAAAATTGTTGATTATTTCTTTGCATTATCCTTGCTAGATTTGTGGACATAAGGTTTTTCAACCAGAGTTAGAGAGGTCTCTACTGAGGAAGAGGCTCTGATTTAAAACATTAGAAGCCATAAGGAAAGAGATGAGATGAGAGAAGATAAAATCAGGAGATTGAGAAGACATGGCAGCTACCTAAAGAGAGAAGCTGATAGCAGAGACTGCCCCCTGCTGTTTGAAAGAATATAGCAGTGAAGAATCATGATTAGAGGGGCTTCTTCAGTTGAGTAGGCTGAGAGCACCTATTATACCCCAACTGACCTGAAACTTCTGGCTGCTTATTGGAGGAAGAATACCACTCCTGTTGTGAAAATTTTAAGGGCTGTTTCTCTTTAGCACCATCTAGAGTTTGAAAGCTGATAGTACTGACAAGCTCTGCAGATACTTTTGAAGACAATAAGGGGAAAGTTAAACAGTACTTCTGGTGTCAAAAGCTGTCTAGGATTATCGACTTTCAGCCCCATCTACATACAAACTGAGATAGAGAAAACCCTTCAAGGGCATTACTATATTGCCCTGCATGTTTTTCTCTGGATTAAGTAGTTCTTTAGAGCTCTAGAAAATAGAGCTGAATAGTTTTGCAGTCCCTTGCTTAAAAAAGTTGCTTTGTTCCCCTGCCCCGAATTTATTTACTTATTTTTAGTTTTCAACATTCATTTCTACAAGATTTTAAGTTCCAAATTTTCTCCTCATCTATCCCCAACCCCCACCCCCAAATGGTAAGCATACTAATTACTCCTTCCCCCAATCTGCCCTCTCTTATATCCCCTCCTTCTCCCTTACTTTCTTGTAGGGAAAGATAGATTTCTATACCCCATTGCCGGTATATCTTATTTCCTAGTTGCAAGAAAACATTTTTTTTTAACATTTGTTTGTAAAACTTTGCGTTCCATATTCTCTCTCTTCTTTTTCCTCACCTAGACCTACTGAGAAGACAAGCAATTCAATATAGGTTATACATGTGTAGTTATGTAAAACATTTCCATAGTAGTCATATTGTGAATGATTAACTATATTTCCCTCTATCCTATCCTGCCCCCATTTATTCTATTTTCTCCTTTGACCCTGTCCCTTTTCAAAAGTGTTTGCTTCTAATTACCCTCTACCCATATCTGCCCTCCTTTCTTTCACCCCCCCCCCCCCTTCTTATTCCCATCCCTCCAGCTTTCCTGTAGGGTAAGATACCCAATTGAATATGTATATTATTCCCTCCTTAAGTCAAATTCAATGAGTGTAAGGTTGACCCATTCCCTTTCACCTTCCTGCTCTTCCCCTCCACAATAACAGTGTTCTCATGCCTCTTTTATATGAGATAATTTACCCTAACCTATCTTCCCTTTCTCCTTCTCACAATATATTCCTCTTAATTTTATTTTTAAAATATCATACCTTCATATTCAACCCATCCTGTGCCCTCTATGTATACCTGTGCACACTTACATATATATTTATATACACACATACCCTCCTATACATATATATGTATGTATACATATATACATATATATATATATTCCCTTCAACTATCCTCATGTTGAGAAAAGTCTCATGAGTTACAATTATTGTTTTTCCATGTAGGAATGTAAATAGTTCAACTTTAATAAGTTCCTAATGATTTTTTTTCCCTGTTTTCCTTCCCATGCTTCTCTTGCTTCTTGTAATTGAAAGTCAAATTTTCTGTTCAGCTCTGTTTTTTTCATCAAGAAAGCTTGAAAGTCCTCTATTTCATTGAATGACCATATTTTCCCCTGAAACATTACCGTGTTTCCCCGATAAAGGACACTGTCTTATTATTATTTTTTTTTGGAAAGAAAAACACCAGAGGGCTTATTTTCAGGGGAGGGCTTATGTTGTCCTGCCTCAGCTCTCCTCCGCGGCACTACTTTCAATGGCGCCAGCAAGCAAATCACTGGGGAAGAACAGGATGACGCGCTCACTGCTGCAGCTCTGATTGGACACAGCTTGGAGCGCAGCGTGCGTTTCATGGGGGCGGGGGGGGACGGTGCATACAGAGGGTACCGTAATGTAGCGTGTAGTGCAGGGGATCACCTTCACTACAGTAGCAATCTCAATAGGGCTTATTTTCGGGGGGAGGGCTTATTTTAGAGGAATCTTACACAGTAAGGGTAGGGCTTATTTTCGGGATAGGTCTTATTATCGGGGAAACATGGTATAATCAATTTTTCTGGGTAGGTGATTCTTGTTTTTAATCCTAGCTTCTTTGACCTCCAGAATATCATATTCCAAGCCCTTTGATCCCTTAATGAAGAAGCTGCTAGATCTTGTGTTATCCTGATTGTATTTCCACAATAGTAAAATTGTTCCTTCCTGGCTGCTTCCAATATTTTCTCCTTGACCTGGGAACTCTGGAATTTGGCTATGATATTCCTAGGAGTTTTCTTTTTGGGATCTTTTTAAAGAGGTGATCAGTGAATTCTTTCAATTTCTATTTTGACCTCTGGCTCTGGAATATCAGGGCAATTTTCCTGGAGAATTTCTTGAAGGATAATTTCTAGGTTATTTTTTTCATCATGGCTTTCAGGTAGTCCAATATTTTTAAATTATCTCTCCTGGATCTATTTTCCAGGTCAGTGGTTTTTCCAATGAGATATTTCACATTGCCTTCCATTTTTTTCATTTGTTTGGATCTGTTTTATAGTATCCTGATTTTTCATGATGTCATTAGCTTCCATTTGCTCCAATATAATTTTGAAGGAATTATTTTCTTCAGTGAGTTTTTGAAATTCCTTTTCCATATGGCAAATTTGGATTTTTAAAGCATTCTTCTCCTCATTAGCTTTTTGGACCTCTTTTGCCATTTGAGTTAGTCTATTTTTTAAGGTGTTATTTTCTTCAGTATTTTTTTCTTGGTCTCCTTTAGTGGGCTGTTGACTCTCTTTTCATGATTTTCTTGCATCATTCTCATTTCTCTTCCCAGTTTTTCCTCCACTTATCTTACTTGATTTTCAAAATCCTTCTTGAGCTCCTCCATGGCCTATGACCAATTCATATTTTTTGGGAAGCTTTTGATGCAGGAGTTCTGACTTTGTTGGCCTCCTCCAGTTCCATGTTTTGATCCTTTTTTCTCCCCAAAAGGATTCTATGGTCTGATTGTGCTTCTTCTGCTTGCTTATCTTGCTAGCCAATTACTTGACTTCTCTACAGCCCCCACAAGCTCTGGTTCACTGGCCACACACCCCAATATCACCACCCAAGACCATGATCCAGATCCAGACAGGTCAAAGCAAGAGCAATTACCCTCTAAATGGTCACTTGGTCCCCCTACCATCTGCAGGCCAGAAGATCTGAAAGCAGCCATACAGTACCACCATACCTCCTGCCACTTCTTGTCCCAGGGGCAAGGGCCAGACCACATTGTTCCTTCACCCTTACAATAGAGTTCCCACTGACCTTTTATTTTCAATTTGGCATTTATGGGTTGAGGAATCTGGACACTGCCACAGCTGCTGGTAATTCACTCTCCTAAAGTAGACTCTGGCCACTGCTGGTTGGGCTGCCCTGGGGCTTGTACCATGACTCTAGGATCTCAGCGTTCTGTGATAGAACTTTCCTGTTGATCTTCCAGGCTGCCTTCAACAGGAGATTTGTTTCTCTCTGTCTCTTTGTGGGTTCTGAAGTTTTAAATTTTGTTTAGACCCAGGGGGCAGAGCCAAGTTGGTGGTGTAGAAGCAGGAAAACTCCCTGAGCTCTCCCCATAATCACCTCAAATAAATATAAAATATGACTCTAAACAATTTTATAGCTACAGAACCCACAAAGCGACAGAGAGAAACAAATCTGCTGAAGGCAGCCCAGAAGGTGGACAGAAAAGGTTCATTGCAGTGCACTGGGAGCAGAGCCCAGCCCCTTGTGAGCCCAGGGTTTTAGCCTCAGGGTGGCCCTAACCAGCCATGGCTTGAGGGACTTGGGGAGAGTGGGCTACCAGCAGCTGTGGCAGTGTCCAGAATTATCAACCCATAAATGACAAAAGCAAAGTAAAAGTTCAGTGTGGACTTTGGGAACAGGGGGACTCAGAGGGCGATCTGGCCTCTGCCCCCAGAGGGAGAAGTGGCTGAGGTGTGGCAGCCGCTGCCATGTGGCTACTTCAGACTCCTGGCCTGCAGATTTTAGGGGGACCAAGAAACCATTCTGAGGGGTAATTGCTCTTTAACATGCTTGGATCTGGATCAGTGTCTTGGGTGGAGGTCCTGGGGTGTGTGACCAGGTGCCAGAGCCTGTGGAGGCTTCAGAGAGGGCACCCAACTAATAGCTCCAGCAGATGTGAAAACCTCAGCGATTTAGGACAAAGCTCTCCTCTCTGGAAAGTTCTACTGTGGCAAAAAGCTCAAAAGTCAAGTAATTGAGTGGCAACATGAGCAAGCAAAGGAAGCAAAGCAAGCACAGCAATCTAGCTTTGGAATCCTTTTTTGGAGACAAAAAGGATAAAAGCATGGAAGACAATGAAGTCAGAACTCCTGCACCAAAAGCTTCCATGAAAAATATGAACAGATTGCAGGTCATAGAGGAGCTTAAGAAGGATTTTGAAAACCAAATAAGAGAAGTGGAGAAAAAATTGGGAAGAGAAATGAGAATGATGCAAGAAAATCATGAAAAGAGAGTCAACAACCTGATTGAAGAAAATAACAAGTTAAAAAATAGACTAACTCAAATGGCAAAAGAGGCTCAAAAAGCCAACAAGGAGAAGAATGCCTTAAAAAGCTGAATTTGCCAGATGGAAAAAGAATCTTAAAAGCTCACTGGAGAAAATAATTTCTTCAGAATTAGATTGGAGGAAATGGAAGCTAATGATTTTATGAGAAACCAAGATACTATAAAACAGATCCAAACAAATGAAAAAATAGAAGGCAATGTGAAATATTTCACTGGGAAAACCACTGATCTGGAAAATAGATCCAGGAGAAATAATTTAAAAATTATCGGACTACCTGAAAGCCATGATCAAAAAAAGAACCTAGAAATCATCCTTCAAGAAATTCTCCAGGAAAATTGCCCTGATGTTTTAGAATCAGAGGGCAAAATAGAGGTTGGAAGAATTCACCAATCATCTCCTGAAAAAGATCCCCAAAAGAAAACTCCTAGGAATATTGTAGCCAGGTTCTGGAATTTCTAGATCAAGGAGAAAATATTACAAGCATCCAAGAAGAAACAATTTTTATTAGTGTGGAAACACAATCAGGATAACACAGTATCTGGCAGCTTCTACATTGAGGGATCAAAGGGCTTGGAATATGATATTCCGGAGGTCAAAGGAGCTAGGATTAAAACCAAGAATCACCTATGCAGCAAAATTGAGTATAATGTTTCAGGGGAAAATATCGTCATTCAATGAAATAGAGGACTTTCAAGCTTTCTTGATGAAAAAACCAGTTGAATAGAAAATTTGACATTCAGATACAAGAAGCAAGAGAAGCATGAGAAGGTAAACAGAGGAAAGAAACCATAAGGAACTTATCAGAGTTGAACTATTTACATTCCTACAGGGAAAAACAATAATTGTATGTGGTTTGTGGGCATATGAATACATATGTGAGTGTGTGTATATATGTGTACAGGTATACATAAACAGAGGGCACAGGATCAATTGAATAGGAAGGGATGATACTTAAAAGGTGAATTTGAGAGGTGAGAGAGGAATATAATGAGAGGAGATCAGGAGAGACAGAATGGGGTAAGTTATCTCATATAGAAGAGGCAAGGGAAAACTGTTACAATCGAGGGGAAGAACAGGAAGGCAAAAGGGAATGGGTCAACCTTATTCTCATTGAATTTGTTTTAGGGGAAGAACAGGAAGGCAAAAGGGAATGGGTCAACCTTATTCTCATTGAATTTGTCTTAGGGAGGGAATGACATACACATTAAATAGGGTATCTCACCCTATAAGAGAGTAGGGGGGAAGTGGATGAGAGGGGGGATGATGGAGGGGAGGACAAGTTGGGGGGGAAGGGTAGTTATAAGCACAGACTTTTGAAAAGGGACTGGGTCAAAGTAGAGAATAGAACAAGTGGGGGGGATAGGATGGAGGGAAATATAGTTAATCTTTCACAATATATCCACTATTGAAATGTTTTGCATAGCTACACACATACAACCTATATTGAATTGTTTATCTTCCCAGTAAGGGTGGGTGATGAGGGAGGAAGGGAAAGAATCTGGAATTGAGATTTTTAAAATAAAATGTTTAAAATATATATCATTTTTTTTTACATGCAACTGGGAAATAAGATATACAGGCGCTGGGTGATGGAGATCCATCTTGCCCTACCAGAAAGTCTGAGGGGGGATGGGGGAAGATATAGGAGAGAGCAGATTGGGGGAGGGGGTATACAGTGAGATTGCTGTTTTGGGGTGGTAGGTAGGGGAAAGATGGGGCGAAAATTTGTAACTCAAAATCTTGCAGAAATGAATGATGTAAACTAGAAGTTAATAAAGCATTTGATAAAGGCAAAAAAAAAAATAGCTTAACATTTTTTCAGCATCCAGGAAAGGGAACTGACTTGGAATGTTACAGACCCTGGGCTTAGGACAACTTTTTCACTGAAAGAGTATAATACTGCTGTAGCCTAAAAGTAGGAGAGAAAGGGCATTGTCCAATAGGAGACTAGAGAAGCTCAGAAGGGAAAGTGATACCTGGTGCATAATATTTTCTCTAAAAGATACTACCAATATCCAGGCCTGTAGTTCAGTGTAATGAATTGCTATGTGTTCATGGGTTTCCCTAATCACATTCTTCACTGATAGATTTCTGGGTTTGTCTGTTGACCCCAAAGGATACCATGCACATTGGTGAGAGAGTATAATCCAGTATTATGGGTAGATAATTATATTTTGATTATTCCTACTTTTGATTTTTGTTGAATTATGTTTTTTTTACCTTTGCTTCCTTTTTAAAGAAAATGTTTCATGTTTAACAGTTAAAATGTCATAAATGGGGGGGGGCAGGTGGCACAATGTGTAAGAGCGCCGGCCCCAGAGTCGGGAGACCTGGGTTCGGTTCTGGCCTCAGATACTTAACACCCACACAAAAAATAACTGGCCATGTAACCTTGAGCGAGTTACTTAACCCCAATTGCTTAAAAAAAAGTCATAAATGGTTCAATTTTTAAAATGGGAAGCACACAGGTGGTGGCTCAGGAGCTAAAGTCAAGCATATGTATATATGTATGTATGTGTGTATATGTATACACACATACACACATATATTTTCATGCATCAAGTCTACTTCTAGAATCCTGAGTCGTGGCCAGGAACCCTTATGAAAAATTTGCCTAAACTTGACTGTATGAAGGTGGGTTGAGGAGAGTGAGTTAGCCCAGGAAGACCTATGGGGGCTTGGCCACCATGTTGGAAACCACACCCTGTAATTGCCACCCATGTGATTGGGTTGGTGGTTATTCCCATGCTGTATTTGTAATGTGTTACAGTCTGTTCTTGCCCACTATGTATCTTTCCATTGCTCTTTGTATGATCCCTAACTTAAATTCTTTGATTCTTAGCCATATTATATTACCAGAGGCATATTTGAATTTGAAAATGGTCCTTTGTTTCAGGGAGAAGCTTCCATAATTTATCAAAGGCAATCCAATCTGGCTTCCTCTTCCTATTAATTCTACACCCAACACACTTTCCATTTATAGTGTATATCCAAGGTATATGCACTGATGGATGAGCTCTATGGGTTTTCCATTAAACTGAATATTTTAATCTGTACAACATATAATTCTTCATCTCCTTGGGTTTTTTTCCTGTGGATAATTAGGTTGAATAATTTTGGGTACTTATAGATCTTATTTAGTTGGTTCATTTAGGAGGCAAAACATCTCTATCATGTCAAAGAAATCAAAAAAGACCCCTGGAACACTGGGTGTAACTTCTAGTTGATTTATGGAAGGAAATGGACAAAAAGTTGCACAGAATGGTCTGGCATGGATAGCTTATAACTTGCATTGATGCAAGGGGTAGCTACATTGATGAGATCAGAGATCCATCAGAATGCTTTGTAATTATAAAGTTCTTTCCACATATCTCATTTGGGTCCCAGAGAAACTTTGTAAAGTAAGGTTATGCAAACATTATTATCTCTTAAGTATTCACCTTGGTAAACTTCTTCCCTTCTCTATGGGAAGGAAATATTGGACAAGGAAGTCTCACAGGGTTCAGGATGCAGGAGAAAAAATTCCCTATGGGAATGTTTTCTACAGAGTGGTGATAGAATCCCCCAGAGTCTTGGTGTAAGAGGAGATAAAAGAGAATTAGCATGCAAAAGTGGAGTAGATAGGACCCAAACAATAAACTCACTTCGACTTTGCCCTTGAGTGGAGCCTTTGTGGTTCAAGTATGAAGAGGGGTTGAAGAGGCAACATAGTACAGTATAAAGAATGTCGAATTGGAGTCAGAAGACCTGGGTTTGAATCCCAGTTCATCTGCCTACTACTTGTGTAAACCTGAGCAAGTCATTTTCCATTTTTTCATCTATAAAATGGAGAGGTTGGACTGGGTATCTTAAGGTTATTTTGGAAAGGTAAAGAATATAATCATTATATGTCTTTATCTTTCACCTTTCCAGCAAAGAGTATCTGTCTCTGGGATTATGACTAGGGATGAGGGCATAGGTGGTTACTATGCCAGGAATCACAGGAGTTATCAGGTGAGGAGCAATAAAGATAGCAACAAACTATATAGGTGTGTGTATGTGTGTGTGTATAAATATATATAAAAGGCAGTTGAACAGAGGTGGCAATAAACCTGAGGGATGCTACAGTTGACCAGTTTGCTGGAGAGAGGCAGTAGGAGTTTATGTGGATTGGGGAATGTGTGAGGGTGGGGAGTTTAAGGATAAAAGAAAGGAGACTTCACAGCAGGCATACTAAGTTGAATGGATTCTTCTGGTCCCTTGCATCTCTTTTATATTTGAGTCCTGGCTTTGACATTTATTATGTGTGGCCTTAGACAAGTCACTTCCTTCTCTGGACCTCAGTTTCTTTACAAGTAAAATAGGAATGATAATATTTACAATAATACCTTATAGGATTATAAGGTTTGTATAACCCTTAGACATTATATTAATGATAACTGTTCACATGATAATAATGATGATAATGATGATGATAGTCTAGTTGATCAGATTTCTTTTGTCCAGGATTGTGATTTCACTAGTGTGACTACAGGCAAATTGGTGATTTGTCTGTTAATAAACAGTCTATGAGTTGTCTGAGGCAATGAGAGTTTAAGCATCTTACCCACAGATACAGAAAATGTGTCAGAGGCTAAACATCTATTTATGTCTTCTTGACTCTACAACTGGCCTTCTACCTTCTGTGCCTTTCTGCTACCATCAACAACAACTAACACATGGAAAACTGGGAAGAGCTGGGACTAGAATCCATGTCTCCCAGCTGCTTCCAGGAAAGGAAAAATTATAGGAAACAATATGCAGCTTACCTGAAAACCTCTAGTAGCATGTCTTAAAGTTTTTTAAGTGACGAGTTGGAGGTTCTTTGGTAGGGAGATAACATAGGAAGGGGAAACTAATCACATGGTTCAATACCTATCATGGAGATTCTCAACTCATCGTGTATCTCAGACTGCACTGAGGGCCTGGACTCACTGCCTAAGACTAGGAAGATGATAGTTCATTTGTACCTGCAAGTTTGATCATTTATATACTTTTCCTTGCACTTTAAAGCAAATGAACCAGTGCAGAATCCCAGGACAATATGGTTTTAACTAGGTGAGTTTGCACTCATTTATTTGCCAGCCAAAACAGCTCAATCCCAGAGCAGTAGTTCCCAAAATTAGTGGATTAATTCCCCTAGGAACTAGGTGAATGGTTTCTGGAGGTCCAACATAGAAGATGATGTTCCAAGTGGAAAGAAGCAATACTACAGAAAAACAGAGGTCAAGATGACCCACATGGATAGCTAGATAGAATGTGAAGATAGATCAATAGCTATTAATATCTATATACAGACCTGATATTGATAAACATGAAGTGTTAAAGGTAAAAGTAACTTTAAAAGGCCATGCTTCTCATCCCTTTCAATTATCCACCTGCCCTGACACAGTGTATGCATGTATACCTCATCCCTCTCCCTCCCAAGATATACATTTTTTTTTGCCTTTTGGAGGGCAATTGGGGTTAAGTAACTTGCCCAAGGTTACATGGCTAGCGTGTGTGTGTGTGTGTGTGTTAAGTGTCTGAGGCTGGAACCAAACTCGGGTCTTCCTGACTCTGGGGCCGGTGCTTTCCTCACTGAGCCACCTAGCCACCCCCAAAATATACATTTTCTACTTCTTGTTCTGGGCACAATAATCTAATGAGTAGTGCCATTACTTTTAGCAAGGTCATGACAATCAACTGCCTTATGGATTAATTCAATGTCCCTGTAACTCTTCTGATGAAAACTTAGTTCCCTGGACACTACCACTCCCCCCACCCCATATGTGCTTCTCCTCTTCCCTGCCTTATTGATAGGATGTAAATTTCTTCAGGGAAGACTTTCTGTCTCTGTCTGTCTCTCATCCTGTTTCTCTCTGTCTCTGAATGTGTGTCTCTGTGTTTGTCTGTCTGTCTTTCTGTGTCTCTGTCTCTCTCTTCCCCCTTCTCCTTTTGTATTACCACACCTTAGTACCATGCCTGGCACATAGTAAATAGTTAATAATTCCTTTTTCATCCAAATTCACTCACATAGGGATATCACATTACAAATTTATAGATATATTACAGTTGTGATAATCACAACTTGCTCAAGAGAAGCTTCATAGAATACATTAATGGCTGGTGACAGAACGGAAGGCAATAGAAAGTCCAAGTAGCACAATGATATGACAGAAAAAATCAGAGGAAGACCATCCTTCCCATCCCCATACTATTCTGCCCTAGTACACGACATAGATTTTACTGTTGAGGGCTTATATGAAAATAGGAAAACTACACAAGATGAGAAAGGCTTCAATCTGCAGTAGGAGAGGGAGGAACTGCACTGATGAATTCATGAATCCATCAAAGTAAATAAAGTATGCAGAGAGATACAATTGGCACAAAGATAGCACACAGTGTCCTTGTCCTCAGGCTTAGTTGTGAAAAAATATATCAGTACCTTGTTATACTAGGGCTGATCACTGTATGAGTGAGATATACTATTGGTCATTCAACATGTGAAACATTACCACCTGCTAAGTAAGTATTGCTGAAACCAGGAGAAATGAATCCTTCCTCCTTCACCCCAGCCAGCTAGTCAGTCTTAAGAAAGGGGTTGGTACTAATTTGAAAATTTTAAACCATTACTTCTAACATTCAAAATGCCTGGATCTTGCTTTCTCCCCCATTCTATTTCTGACACATTACTTTTGTGATCCCGAGTAAGTCACTTAGGTTAACCCCATCTCAGTTCCTTCATCTGTCAAACAAGCAGGTACTTTTGTCTCAAAATCCATGCTCTCAAGGGAAGAAGGGGTTAATGCTGTGCTGGTCCAGGACACTCAGAATCATGAGACTTTTAATAGTTTAGTTTCAAATTCAATTAAATGTTTAGCTCAAATGATCTCTCTCCCCCTCCCCTTCTATTCCCTCTCCCCCAAACTGAAAACTTCCTTGTCATTTAGGTCCCACCAG